>NW_027325982.1:300000-425576 GCF_048594095.1 Paramormyrops kingsleyae
GGTACACCTGTGCAGATTTTGCCTAGGGGCACTGAAATGACCCAAACATGAAGCTCAGCTTTCCAGGTGCTGAGGGGAAATAGTTTCAGAAAACTTTTATTCTAGGCACAAACTTCTGTGGAGGCAGGACGAGTCACCAGCTTCTCACTTCAGTTATTTACACGTAATGTTCATCTATCAAAGGTAAGACACGTTGTTTGAGATAAATGTAGAACTACAGGATAAATTTACAGTTATACCACCAGGTGTTTTCATAACAGCTTGCTTATAGTAACATTATCACTAGCAACCATTTCACTCGTTTGACGAGAGAGAACTGACAGACTTTTGTCTCTCATACGTTCCCTGTAATTATGCGCTAAATAATGAATTGTCATGACCGTTATTTGATAATGTGTGTGGTTTTTATGTTGTTGTATGATAAAATCTTGTCGGCACGGTATTGACAGTAATTTTGTGTCACCAATTAGCTAGCATCGCTCACTTGGTAAGAGGCTGAAGCTAGGTTTGCCGCATAGCTTATGTGTCCATGGCTTGTATAGTTTTTTGTCATAACGTTAAAAATTCTTGTCAGTCCGTTTCTGACAAACTTGTGTTGATCAGTGACCTGAGCATCGCTCACATGGTAGAATATTATCTGTCTGAACAATTATAAATTGCACTGACCAGAAAAGCTTGAGTGTTGATAGCATCACAGGCAGAACCATAAATGATTTTTGGTAACATTTTTTTTTGTTTTAGTCATTTTTAAACACATTGACAATGCATTATAATGCATTCATAAAGCATTATAAACATGGCTATATTTCTAAAAGGGCATAACAAATTGCCATGTTTATTATGCACTATGACTGCCTTATGAAGCTCTCATCTATAATGCACTATAGATACCTTTGTAATACAGTACAATAGCTGTATTATTCCGAGCATCATAATGCATTATGAAGGTATCTATAGTGCATTCCAGATGAGAGCTTCATAAATTATTCATAATGCATAATACACATGGGTATAATGTGTTATGCCTTTTGATAAATAATTATAGCCATGTTTCTAATGCTTTATGGATTCATTATTATTAGTTATGAATGTGTTTATAAATTGCTAAAGCAATGGCCTTAAGTAGTGTTACCTGATTTTTGTTTACAAACGTAACATTTTTTGCTGAGGGGCTCTCTAACCCCAAAATGGCCTTAGATGAATTTGCAGAGACAGAATTCTTCCAGAAGGAGCGGGAGGCTGCCAAGAAACGGGTGGAGAAGAAGATGGAGAAAAAGAGGAAAAGGCCAGACTCACGACAAGCAGATTCTGCCGCATGAACCTGAAACAGGGACCAAACAGCTAGCCTGCACAACCACACCGGCTTCCCTGGAATGGCAGGGAAGTGCACTTACTGCCCATCTAAAGTGAACCGGAATGAGTTTCAGGCGTCTCCTTTGTTTAAGGCAGAGTGATAAAGATGGGTAAACTTAATAATATTAATTTAGTCATTTTAATGTAATATTTGAATGCAGGCCTTAAATGATCCATATTATTTCAATAAGGCCTCCCTTTAGGGGTATAGTCCATGCTTTTACGTTTGTGTAAAACAAACCTAACAAAGGACGCGGCCGCATGACCCTGCGGCGCCGAACAAAGAAGCACTGTGGGACATACGGCGGCGTCCGAAACAGACTGAGGAAACGAGCACATCGCCCGCCACTGCCCAGAGTCCCATTCACAAACATCCAGTCTAAACTAGGTGACCTAAGAGCGAGGTTGGGGTTCCAGCGCGATGCAAGAAACTGCAATATATCATGTTTCACGGAAACGTGGCTGACCCCCCTGGTACTGGATCTAGTGGTGACTCCGTCAGACTCTTTCTCTCTTTTTCCTGTTTCATAACTGCTTGCTGTTGGTCATTTAGTACTTGCTCTTTGTCTATGAAACTATGTCAAAAATAAAAAGGATATTTAATTGAAATATTACACGCTGATTTTTTTCCTGGTTAAATAAAATCGATACAGCAGATTCTTTTCTACACACACGACTGCTTTTTTTGTAACTTAATTATGCCATCTAACACGATAGGTTCTCTGTCATAAGAATATTCCAATATGTTGGTTGAGATTATTTAAGCGGTACATCAACAATCCTTGTGGGGGAAATTAATGATAATTAAACTTTGACAAACAAGGGCATAGCTGAAAAATCAGTACACTGCTAGTGAGTTACTGGCAATATAGCATAGAAATTTACTAGTCAGCTGTGTTAAGAATCAGCTAAACTGAAATGGAAGGCTTGTAGTATAAGGGGAAAGGTGAAGGAGAATGTTTTATGTGTTTTAAGTTGATTAAGCACGGAGGAGCACTTCTCTTTCTCACATAGTAAAGGTTCATTCTCTCTTCAGATGATTGCTTGCAAATTTAAGGATCTAGGAAATTAGCTTATATAATATAATATTATAATATAAATATTATATATATATACACTCACCTAAAGGATTATTAGGAACACCATACTAATACGGTGTTTGACCCCCTTTCGCCTTCAGAACTGCCTTAATTCTACGTGGCATTGATTCAACAAGGTGCTGAAAGCATTCTTTAGAAATGTTGGCCCATATTGATAGGATAGCATCTTGCAGTTGATGGAGATTTGTGGGATGCACATCCAGGGCACGAAGCTCCCGTTCCACCACATCCCAAAGATGCTCTATTGGGTTGAGATCTGGTGACTGTGGGGGCCATTTTAGTACAGTGAACTCATTGTCATGTTCAAGAAACCAATTTGAAATGATTCGAGCTTTGTGACATGGTGCATTATCCTGCTGGAAGTAGCCATCAGAGGATGGGTACATGGTGGTCATAAAGGGATGGACATGGTCAGAAACAATGCTCAGGTAGGCCGTGGCATTTAAACGATGCCCAATTGGCACTAAGGGGCCTAAAGTGTGCCAAGAAAACATCCCCCACACCATTACACCACCACCACCAGCCTGCACAGTGATAACAAGGCATGATGGATCCATGTTCTCATTCTGTTTACGCCAAATTCTGACTCTACCATTTGAATGTCTCAACAGAAATCGAGACTCATCAGACCAGGCAACATTTTTCCAGTCTTCAACTGTCCAGTTTTGGTGAGCTCGTGCAAATTGTAGCCTCTTTTTCCTATTTGTAGTGGAGATGAGTGGTACCCAGTGGGGTCTTCTGCTGTTGTAGCCCATCCGCCTCAAGGTTGTGCGTGTTGTGGCTTCACAAATGCTTTGCTGTATACCTCGGTTGTGACGAGTGGTTATTTCGGTCAAAGTTGCTCTTCTATCAGCTTGAATCAGTCGGCCCATTCTCCTCTGACCTCTAGCATCAACAAGGCATTTTCGCCCACAGGACTGCCGCATACTGGATGTTTTTCCCTTTGCACACCATTCTTTGTAAACCCTAGAAATGGTTGTGCGTGAAAATCCCAGTAACTGAGCAGATTGTGAAATACTCAGACCGGCCCGTCTGGCACCAACAACCATGCCACGCTCAAAATTGCTTAAATCACCATTCTTTCCCATTCTGACATTCAGTTTGGAGTTCAGGAGATTGTCTTGACCAGGACCACACCCCTAAATGCATTGAAGCAACTGCCATGTGATTGGTTGATTAGATAATTGCATTAATGAGAAATTGAACAGGTGTTCCTAATAATCCTTTAGGTGAGTGTATATATATATATATATATATATATATATATATATATATATATATATATAATATACAGCTGCAGACTCTTAATGCCACTCTCAGGCCCCTTCCGTTTGGTGGACGTATGTGCGGAAAACAAAGAAAGATGTACTTTATCAGTTTCACAAGTTTTCAAAGTAGAGTTGGATGGCACCTTTAACCTTAAAGGCTTGTTTTTGCGGCAGAATGGTCATGCAATTTAGGTTTAACACCAAAAACATGTCCCTGTGCTTGCATCATTTAATGAATTGCCCCTCTATGTTTTTTGCATTGCACTTGAGAACTGAAGAAACCTTTAATTCAATGGCAAGTCCACTACAATTCTCTACATGTACATGAGTTTAACCAATCATTATTTAAGCTAATCAAATTTTGTTTCAAACTTCACAATGTTTTAAATAACCACACAGACACAAACCAAATGCAAAATAATCCACATTTATTTATATCTTAGTCCTATTTAATTCTATGTTATCTTACGTTATACAATCTTATCTTAACCTCATCTTAACTTACTCTATATTAGTCTTATCTTATTCTATGTTACCTTATGTTATACAAAATCTTATCTTAACCTATATTAGTCTTATCTTATTCTAATCTTATGTCATACAAACTTAGGATAAGTTAAGGTTAAACTATCTTAATCTTATCTTATCCTAAGTACTTGTGAGATCTCTCACCTAATTATTTACAGGTTCTATGAAAAACTATTTACATCACACAGATAGCCCATCTCCACAGCCAACTCCAGGACCCCGGGAATGGCACTCAGCTGGTCCAGCGCATCATTAGGAAATATCACCTCAGCTTCATCATCCCAATTGTCAACATACGTGTAGTGAGCCTCTAGGTTTTGGTCCCTCCCCTGCTTGCAGATGGAAATTGCATTTAGAAACTCACTCCAAAACTGAATACACCAATGGTAAGTAAAGCACTTGGCCTCATAGGTCATTTTAGGGTAGTTGCTAAGATAATAGTTATGCAACTTATTGAATCTTTCCATTTTTTCAAAAACAACGGAAGGGGACATAAATGGGGGTGTCGGACCCGTAACCAGCTGAGATGAGGGGTGCGCTGGAACCTGATACGGAGGGGTGGGATGAACCATGTCCGGAGCTGAAGATGGATGTGGGGCTGGGCTTACAGGTGAGACTACGTGTGGTGACGGAGGAGGAGAGTCTGTAAAAAAAGATGGAGATGGAGAGGAGACAAAAGAGGATGGGATGGGTGACGGAACTAAGAAAGAAGTGGAGGAGAAGGTGTTGGAGCACGGCGTCTCCACCGGGTTCGTGGATGAGAAGAGATTCACAGCTGACACAGGGAGAAGTTGCAAATCACCGGTTTATTGTCTGACAGATTGCAATCCGGGAGCGGCCGTCTGACATACATTCAGCATGTACAGGAGGAGGCTCTGCCATATGTATCAGCTGTATCCCTTTTAAAGCCCTATGGGCATCTCCCCCCCCCTTTCTCAGTACCTTCCGTCTACTTGACAACCACATGTGTGACTCTAGCCGGCTCGTAGTTGTCCTTCTGGAAGGCTAAAAGATAAGTAGGGGCCGCTGATATTCTCTGTCGCCCCCCCTATCTGTTCCGATTAGGTAGCCTTGCCTTGCTGGCGCGCCAGTCAGTTGTTGTTTCAGTTAACTGCATTTTTTAGAATGAACCCCCCCCCTTTTCATCATGCCCTGCTTTAAGCTATATTCTCTTTTTCCTCTATTCATTGTATGTTATTTATAATTCTATTTAATCCCACAAAGGCCGGTGAGCAGGGCTCAGGCTCAGGCTCTGACACTGATGGAGTGCGACACAGGATGGTTGCAACCTCGTCGTCACTCTGGGTGAGATCCTCACACGGGATCTTCTCACCCACTTGGGTTGAGTCAAAGGGGTTTGCCAATTTGCTGTTACTGAAGCGTACTAGATTCTGTAAATTTTTTGTAAATGGCCCCTTTTGTTTTTTACACCAATTTCTACGTCCTGACCGGCCTCCCGCCGAATGAATTCCGGGTCGCTGCTCGTGCGGTCGACCGGCTGGTTTGAGGAGCGACGTGTGTATCGTATTTTATCGTTCTTGTTGGTTTGTTTTTGTTTTTCTGCGTGCTTCGGTACAGTCTTGCACAAACTGCTTTGCACTTTTAACGGAGCTGCTTCTTTTTTTGAGTTTCTCTCTTATTTTTCCATACTTTTTTCCTCAATACTCACGGAGCGCTCTAGACGCGCTCGCTTTGCGCTGTCTCTTTGTTCTAATCGTGGCTGCTTGTTACTCCGGACACAATTTTTATTTATTTATTCTTTTAATTGTTATTTTATTTATTATTATTATTCCCGGAACATACCCCAGCATGAATATCTGTGAGATTTGTGCATTTTTTTGGACAATTGCATGTACGCATTGGCTGCTTATCTGTGAGTGTGCGTCTTTTACTGGACACAACCCTCCCGACGGATCGCGGCTCATCTAGCACAGAGATCGCTTAATTCAGCTTGGACTACAGACTCAACACTCCACAGACACGGTCAGCTTTCCAGAGGAAATTCTCCGCGTGAACTCCTCCAGCCAGCATAAATTCACACACAAAAAGGTAACCAGAAGAGGGAAGAAAAAGGGTGGCGTTAAAGCCAGGCTTAAAAGGGAGACCTTTAAACAGCGAGCGCTTCCGTCCATCATCCTGGCTAACGTTCGCTCTCTCCGCAAAAAAACGGATGAGCTGCAAGCTAGCGTTAACCATATGCATGAATACAGAACTGCTTCTATCCTGGCATTTACGGAAACATGGTTAAATGAGAGCGACAACGATGACATGCTACACATTGATGGCTTCACCCCCCCGGTACATCTGGACCGCGTCAGTGTGCTCTCCGGTAAACATCTTGGAGGAGGCGTGTGTCTCTATATTAATTCACGCTGGTGCTCCACAGACATCGAGCTCCTGGCCCTTTCTATCTCCCCAGAGAATTTCCACAACTTTTCCTCATTTTGGTCTACATCCACCCCAAAGCCAACGCCGCCACTGCTACGGAGCACATCATCAACACTCTAAATAAATTTGAACAGTTATCACCGGACTCCCCCAAACTCGTTTTGGGAGATTTCAATCACTGTTCGCTTGACAAGTCCCTCAAAGGATTCCATCAGTACGTCACATGTACCACCCGCATGGGGAAGATTCTGGACAAATGCTATGGTTCAGTCCAGGATGCATACAGATCTCTTCCCCTCCCCCCTCTCAGCTTGGCTGATCGTCATACAATCCTGCTCGCCCCAGCATACACGCCAATCATCAAAAGGGCAAAGAAGGTTGTTACAAACATCAAACAGTGGACAGCAGAAAGCAGAAAGCATCCAAACTCTACAAGGATGCTTTGAATCTACAGACTGGGACAATCTTCTTTCTTCCAACAATATACATGAGCAGGTAGACACAGTCTCATCATACATCTCCTTCTGCGTTGACAATATCATCCCATCAAAAACAGTCACCATCTTTGCCAACAATAAACCTTGGATCACCAAAGAGCTCAAGGAAATACTAAACAAAAAGAAAAGGATTTTCTTTACTGGCTCTGAATCAGACAAGAAGGAAATCAACAGAGAAGTCAAACTAGCAATTAAAATGGCAAAACTGAAATACAAAGACAAAGTGGAGCAGAATTTTTCAGAGGGGAACCTCCGCTCTGCTTGGCAGGGACTGAAAACCATGGCCACTGTGAACACAGCTGTCTCCAGTCCCAGAACCATCCACGTTGAGGGCAGCAGCGACACATCACTCCCTGATGACCTCAACTCCTTTTACACCAGGTTTGAGTCAGACAACTCCACTCAGCTCCAGAGTTTAAGATCCTCACTTAAATCAGACAACTCCGCACTCATCTTCAACACTCTGGACGTAGTGAATGCCCTTAAGATGACTAGAGAGAGAAGTGCACCCGGCCCAGACCACATCTGCAGTGGAGTCCTGCGGCATTGTGCTCAGCAACTAGGTGGCGTATTCCGGACCTTGTTCCAGAACTCTATGGACAGCGGCATAGTACCCCGCCTCTGGAAACATTCCACAGTCATCCCCATTCCTAAAAAAAGTATAACCAAAGTTCTGAATGATCTTCGGCCCGTGGCTCTCACCTCTCTAGTGATGAAAGCCATGGAAAGGGTCGTAAAACACCACATCATCAGAACAACTAACCCCTATATGGACCCGCTTCAGTTTGCATATCGCACAGACAGAGGTGTTGACGACGCAAAATCATTCATTATAGACACCATGCATAAACATCTGGAGCAGCCTAACTCATCAGTTAGACTCTTGTTTGCCGACTTTTCCTCAGCATTCAACACTCTGCAACCCCACATCCTGGCTACTAAACTCTCCCTCAACTTTCATCTGGACAACCAGTTAATCCTGTGGATATTGGACTTTCTGACCAACAGATCACAGAGGTAAACAATACTCTCTCTGACCTCCGTTATACCTCTACCGGGTCACCACAAGGATGCGTGCTGTCTCCTCTGCTCTTCATCTTATACACGGATGACTGCAGAAACACACAGCCCAACTGCCATCTGGTGAAGTACGCTGATGACTCCGTCCTCCTGACTCTGCTGTCAGGCCCCTCACACAACCATGGTCACGCTCTGCAGAAGTTTGTGGGCTGGTGTGACACCTCATGTCTGGAACTAAACGTGACTTACTCCAACAAGCAGAGAGACCTGGCTGCAGCAGTTACCACCTTCATCCATGGTAAACCAGTAGAGCTAGTCCAGGAGTATAAATATCTGGCCACCATCTTTGACCATCTGCTGAAATTCTCCTCCAACACAGAGGAGATTCTTAGGAAGTGTCATCAGCGGCAATACCTCCTTAGGAAGCTCAATTCCTTTGGAGTCAGGAAAGACATTTTACGGTCCTTTTACTACTCCTTCATAGAGAATGTCATCTCATTCTCCATCATCTGCTGGTTCCATTCCACCAGCATGCAGCACAGAAATCAGCTACAGAGCACTGTCAGCATGTGCTCTAAGATTATTGGTCTGCCCTTGAGATCCATATCACACATCTGCGACCAGCAGACACACAGGCTAGCACTCAAAATCATTAAAGACCCATCACACCCGCTGAACTCTGCCTTTGAGTGGCTCCCCTCCAAACGTCGGCTCCGATGTCCCGGTTGCAGGACACAGAGGAGGAGGGCCACCTTTGTTCCTAAAGCTGTCCTTCTTTTGAATTCCTGACACCCCCCCAAACCCACCATTATCACCTCACACTCCCACCTCCCCTCCCCCTACAATCCAGACCTCCTCTGATCTCTCATCTCATCTCTCTCTTTTTTTTCCCACTTTCATCATCATGCATCTTATTGCCTCTGTACTTTAAGCTTTATTTATTTTGTTCATAGTTCATTATGTGTGTGTGTCATCTGTTGTGTTACTACTGTTATTTGTGTGCGTTGCTCCTCTGTGCCTTTTAAATTGCCCCTCGGGGACAAATAAAGTTTTTTGAATTGAATTGAATTGAATTGTATTTCTACGGCGTCCTGAGCCCTGCTGACCCCTGCTGGTTGCCACCGGGGAGGGAGTAGACGCAGTGGCGGCAGACACGGTGATGGAGCTGGGTGCCACCGGCCCAGTGCGGCATTTCCTCCGACGGCCTCCACCACTGGTGCTGGTTCGTCCTTTGGGGTTAAGGTCACATTCGATCTTCCTTCTTCCTCATACTTTTTCTACCTCCAGCTGAGGTCCATGCTTAGGGCCTGTAATATCTCTTTTTCCTTGCTTCTTCCTCTTCACCCGCTGTGCAGATTTGCTCTGTCCTTTCACCTGTTTCTCCTGATCGTGCCATTCCCACTGTCTGGAAGTCTCCTGATCGTGCCATTCCCACTGTCTGGAAGTCTCCTGATCGTGCCATTCCCACTGTCTGGAAGTCTCCTGATCGTGCCATTCCCACTGTTTGGAAGTCCACCTTCCTTGATCTGCTTCTGCTGGAACTCTCTGCAGCCTGGATTAACAACTCGTCTGGTTCTACGATCCAGAGCTGGCTCCATGACGTGCAGCTGGTAAAGGACTGGCTGTGGGTCACGTCCTGAGGCCGTATTCCTTGTTTTTTGTTTTGATTTTTACTTTCCTAATTTTGACATTTCTTACTGATTTAAGTATGTTATTTCTTTTCTCCTCAGTTTTTAGCTGCACTCTTTGGGGCTGGGTGCTGCCGGTGACCACTGTTGGTCCTTTGTCTCTTTTCCTTTGAGGTGCTGTCTCAGAGTGTATTGGGGGGGGGGGGGGTCGAGTGTGTTTTGTTCTGTTCCGTCTTGTTCTTTGTTATAAAATCTCCAATTAAAATTTGATCACAAAAAAAAAAAAAGAAAAAGCAGAAATCCTAGTTTCGATAACTTGAGAGTGAAGATGCAATCCCTAATACTAATAATGCAATTTATGGAAATTGAAAGATATATAAATGATTTTACTTAATAGTCAGTTCCTGATGTCAGCATTTGGATTGAGCAGGCTGCTATATTTGGTGCACATGAACCTTTCCAGCGTTGTTTTTCGCTGTTGTTCTGCATATCAGGGAATCTGTGCACCAACTGTCGTGTTTTTATAGGTCAAGTTCCCCTGTTGAAACGCAGGCGGCCCAATTCAAGACCAGCGCATAAGTCTCCAAAGCCTATATTTCCTGTATCCAATAAGATGACAGAATTTTTCTCAATGTGCAATACTGACTGCCAAGTGTGATATCTGTGATGTGTGTGATGTAGTTTTGTTGTAGAGTGACATAAGGATTCAGTTTAATTAAATGTGCTGTCCCCTGTCTTTTTAATCCCAAAGGACGAACCAGTACCAGTAGTGGAGGCCGTCAGAGGAAATGCCGCACTGGGCCGCCGGCAGCCAGCTCCATGACCATGTCTGCCGCCACTGCGTCTACTCCCACCCCGGTGGCAACCAGCAGGGGTCAGCAGGGCTCAGGACGCCGTAGAAATACAGCGGAAGGCCGGTCAGGACGTGGAAAGAGGTGTAAAAAACAAAAGGGACCATTTACAAAAAATTTACAGAGTCTACTACGCTTCCGTAACAGCAAATTGGTAAACCCCTTCAACTCAACCTAGGTGGGTGAGAAGATCCCGTGTGAGGATCTCACCCAGAGTGACGACGAGGTTGCAACCATCCTTCACTGAGCTCTCATCGGAGGCGGACGCACTTCTCTCCCTCTCCCTCCCCTTATCTTCCCTGCTTTGCTTCTCTCGTCTCGTCTAGTCTACTGTCTTACTGTCTATACTTGAGAGACTCTCTCAGCCCTGCTCTTCAAAACTAAGGAAATTATGGATTTGATCAACTGGTCTCTCAACGCAATTGACACCATCTTCTCGACGAGAAGCCCAGGTTCAGGGGAACCTGACTGTTCTGCAGGAACATACGCAGCTGGCTACACGATGGACGGATGGGAGAAGTGGAGGGTCGTGTGTCTGGCAGCTCTTTCCGTGGAGGACATCGAAGACATTTACCTATTCGGAACCATGATTACAGGTCTGATGCTGATTGGATTAGGCATTGCCCTGACTTATCGGAAATTGAAGAAAACGGTGACAGCCGCTCAAAGCCCAACTAGGCTGGCCGGGATGATTGACGGACTTGGCAGAGCTGTTGGCGCCCAGACTATGGCTATAGATCGCAAACTGGATAACATCACTGTGTCTAACGACCGCAGATTTAATAACATCACCGTGACTATGGACCGCAGATTTGATAACATCATGGAGAGGCTCACGGCTCTGCAAAGGATTTTGGATGGCGGAGACCAGCATGGACATTAGAGGAACTGCGAAATTACAGTTTCTCGCCTGAAAACCCAAACAACCCCATTCTATCTGCTTTTGGCTCCCCCCTAATCAGCACGGGCCTTGGCCAAGGCCTCTGCTGAGCTCAACAACTCCCCCTGAAGAACAAGGCAGTGAGACTCTCTTGCATTCCTCTCCCCCAACCACAAGGACACCCTACCCCCATCCCACGCCTTCGCCGCTTCATACCCCCAGCGTGAACGAACGGGTCCTTGTACAGCACCGTTTGGCTGCAGGAACGGACGGCTGTTTGTCTATGCTGGACTACCTCCACCTCCCCATTCCCCTCCCCTGTTGCAAGTCTCGACTTTAGTGTTGTGAGATGTGGTGACTATGTGCTTATTGCTGAGGTGTTTTTTTTTCTGTTCCTATATTGTACTTCCTACTGGAGTACAGTCTGGGGGCTGTTTTTTTTATTCACCTCCACTCTCCTCACGTAATCTGTTTCTCTGAGTTTTCCTACAGTCCGCTGTCTTCCTGACCTGTCTGCCCCCCTATAATGTTTGTGTATGTATGGTCGGGTTGATGGCCTGCTTTTCGCTGGTACTTGTGACTAGTGACATGGTGAATTGCAACAGCAAAAAAGGGAATCAATCAATCAATCAATCAATCCTGTGTCGCACTCCATCAGTGTCAGAACCTGAGCCCTGCTCACCCGCCTTCTCCTCCACTTCTTAGTTCCGTCACCAGTCCCATCCTCTTTTGTCTCCTCTCCATCTCCATCTTTTTTTACACTCTCCTCCTCCGTCACTACGCATACTCTCACCTGTAAGTCCAGCCCCACATCCATCTTCAGCTCCAGCCCACCTCTCTGCATCAGGTTCCAGCACAGGCTGCAGCCCCCTCATCTCAGCTGGTTACGGGTCCGACACCCCCATTTATGTCCCCTACTGTTGTTTTTGAAAAAATGGAAAGATTCAATAAGTTGCATGACTATTATCTAAGCAATTGCCCTAAAATGACCTATGAGGCCAAGTGTTTTACTTATCACTGGTGTATTCAGTTTTGGAATGAATTTTTAAATGCAATTTACATCTGCAAGTAGGGGAGGACTCAAAACTCAGAGGCTCACTACTTGTATGGTGAGAATTGGGTTGATGAAGTTGAGGTGATATTTCCTAGTGATGCGCTGGACCAGCTGAGTGCCATCCCCAGGGTCCTAGAGATGGCTGTGGAGATGGGCTATCTGTGTGATGTAAATGGTTTTTCATAGAACCTGCAAATAATTAGGTGAGAGATCTCACAAGTACTTAGGATAAGATAAGATTAAGATAGGATACGTTAAGATAATGTTAAACTAAGATTGGATGACATAGCATTATGTGACGCCCCTGATGTCTGGAGGATTTGCCAGCATGAATGAAGCTCACTAACAGCTCAGGCTTCTCAGAGGGCATTGACATTGCATCAGAGAGAAGCATGGTAAGGGCTGGGACAAGTTCCCCTGGCTGACTCTAAACCACTTCCTCTAGCAAATTAAACCCAAGTAGTGGGTGATCAAGCGGAACACTGCAGACAAGAAAAGGCACTGTGATGGGCTCGCTGAAGCTGCCATTAGCGCTCAAGCTGACCGTGATCAGGACCTAGCCATCAAAAGGAAGAAAGTCTCCATTTACAGCATGGACCTCCAGCTCTTCCTTATCATCACATATTTCACTGAGAGGCCTCACCGGGGCGTCTGGTAGGTACCTCTCCTTCCAACCTCTGTTGATCATACTCAGTTGAGCTCCTGCATCTAGCAGTGCATCGACTGTCAACCCACTGAGGTTACATCGTGCAAGAGCCTTGGCACCTATAAACTTAACCAGGCGCCTACTCATTTGACTGGGTATGAGAAGAGGGGATTGGGGAAATGCTTGCTCATTGTGGTCTTTTGGCCTATGTTTCATTATAGCTGGCTTAGTCTTATTGGTGTCTGAGCCCTCTGTGTCGCACTCAGTAGTGTGAGGTGGGCACAATTGGGACTGAAGGTGAAGCCCGGTCACTGCCTGTCCCACAGCAGAAATCAGCTCACGTTTTCCTGACACTTGGGTTTCTTCAGACAACCCACTGCCCTGTGGCCCTCTTCACCACTGTAAAAGCAATGCGTGCAACCTGGGTGGTTTAGTTCAAGGCATTTAGCACAGCTGTAAGATTTGGCTTTCTGTTGGTCTACTTTACCTGGGCAGTTGTGGCAAGACCGTGGCTGTTGGGTCTGCAATGGCTGTTGCAGTTGTTCAACTTTCTTCATTAACTCCTCCACTCTCTCAGTTAACTGTTGGAGCACTTCAGCTTTGGGCTCTTGATCTGAACCATGTTTCTTTGTACTGTTGTTTTGCACTGCTGCAACTTCAAGCTGCGCTCTCTGCACATTTACAGGTCTCTGCCACACAACTGTCCCTAGGCGTCTTTGTCTTTCATTCTCAGTGTTTGTTATCCTCATCATTTGTTTTAGGATTGTCTCATCAGACACATTGCTGTCTGAAAGCAGTGGTTTAAGTTCTCGACGTATGTCATCATGCTTATGGCTGAGGCCCTGGTATACTGTGTGGAGGAAAATGTCTTGGACTGTGGTCACATGGTATTTCAATTCAGTGCCAGCATATTTAGAAGCAAATAGGATCTTTTGTTTGAGGCCTATGACTCGGTACAAAAACTGTTGTGGTGTTTCATTGTCACTCTGATTTGCGCACATGAGCTCTTGGAATAGTTCCGTGTTACTTCGCCCCCCTAAATGGGACTGTAAAAAGCCTTTAAGCTTATCCTTGTGTACTAGCATGTCTATGAAGTTTCCTGATTTAATGACTTTGAGAACACCTCTCAGGACTTCAGTCTCACTGAATTGCTCTTTAAGGCCATTAAGAGTCTGCAGCTGTATATCATTGCAACAGTAGACTAAGCTAATTTCCTAGATCCTTAAATTTGCAAGCAATCATTTGAAGAGAGAATGAACCTTTACTATGTGAGAAAGAGAAGTGCTCCTCCCTGCTTAATCAACTTAAAACACATAAAACATTCTCCTTCACCTTCTCCCTTATACTACAAGCCTTCCATTTCAGTTTAGCTGATTCTTAGCACAACTGACTAGTAAATTTCTATGCTATATTGCCAGTAACTCACTAGCAGTGTACTGATTTTTCAGCTATGCCCTTGTTTGTCAAAGTTTAATTATCATTAATTTCCCCCACAAGGATTGTTGATGTACCGCTTAAATAATCTCAACCAACATATTGGAATATTCTTATGACAGAGAACCTATCGTGTTAGATGGCATAATTAAGTTACAAAAAAAGCAGTCGTGTGTGTATAAAAGAATCTGCTGTATTGATTTTATTTAACCAGGAAAAAAATCAGCATGTAATATTTCGATTAAATGTCCTTTTTATTTATGACATAGTTTCATAGACAAAGAGCAAGTACTAAATGACCAACAGCAAGCAGTTATGAAACAGGAAAAAGAGAGAAAGAGTCCGACGGAGTCACCACTAGATCCAGTACCAGGGGGGTCAGCCACGTTTCCGTGAAACATGGTATATTGCAGTTTCTTGCATCGCGCTGGAACCCCAACCTCGCTCTTAGGTCACCTAGTTTAGACTGGACGTTTGCGAGCGGGACTCTGGGCAGTGGCGGGCGATGTGCTCGTTTCCTCAGTCTGTTTCGGACGCCGCCGTATGTCCCACAGTGCTTCTTTGTTCGGCGCCGCGGGGTCATGCGGCCGTGTCCTTTGTTTGGTTTGATTTACACAAACGTAAAAGCATGGACTATACCCCTAAAGGGAGGCCTTATTGAAATAATATGAATCATTTAAGGCCTGCATTCCACAATTAGATTAAAATGAGTACAATCTAATGTTAATATGGACGGATGTGTGTGTATGTGAATGACTGTGTGTGTGTGAGTCCTGTCAACAGGTACCAAATGCCCCTCCCCCCCCAAAAAAATAAATAAAAAATCTGAAGTTTATGATTAATATGGGAGCCCAGGAAATGTACAGGGTATGTACACAGGGCTGACAGCTTCTTATTCACAGGATCTGCGCCACATAAATGGGGGATGCTGTTTTCATTTATAATGTACTACAGAATGTGCAGTTAAAACAAAGAAAAAAAAATATCACTGACAATGCACCAAGACTGACAATGCACCAAGACTGGCAATGCACTAAGACTGACAATGCACCAAGACTGGCAATGCACCAAGACTGACAATGCACTAAGACTGACAATGCATTAAGACTGGCAATGCCCCAAGATGGCAGCATGAGGTCATTGCACAAAACTGTGAGGAAATGCAACCCAGGTTGATCAGAAGGATAGTGCGGATGGTAGAAAGAGCCATGGAAAGCATTCAAAACCATTCAAACTGAGCTCCAAGATCAAGGTACGTCACTTACTGATCGCACCATCCGTCGCCTTTTGAACAATAATGGGTTCCGTGGAAGAGAATCCAGGAGGACTCCACTATTAATAGAGAAACATGAAAAAGCTAGAGTGGAATTCAGCAAAATGCATTTTGACAAGCCCCAAAGTTTCTGGGAGAATGTCCTTTGGACTGGTGAGACAAAATTGGAGCTTTTTGGCCAGTCACATCAGCTCTGTTTACAGAAGCAAGATGAAGCTTTAGAAGAAAAGAACACCATACCTACTGTGTAACATGGAGGAGCTCGGTTTTGTTCTGGGGCTGCTTTGCTGCATCTGGCACAGGGAACCTTGAATCTGTTCAGGGCACAATGAAGTCTCTAGACTACCAAGGCATCCTGGAGTGAAACATACTGCCCAGTGTCAGAAAGCTCAGCCTCAGTCACAGGTCATGGGTCCTCCAACAGGATAATGACCCAAAACATACAGCTAAAAGCACTCAGGAATGGCTGAGAAAAAAACATTGGACAATTGTTAAATGGCCCTCTATGAGCCCAGATCTTAATCATATTTACCATCTATGGAAAAATCTAACAATTGCAGTGGAAACGCCACCCTTCAAACCTAAGACAGCTTGAGCAGTTTGCTCAGGAGGAGTGAGCCAAACTACCTTTTGGCAAATGCAGACGTCTCATGGTGAAGTACAGAGATTGCTTGTTGGCAGTGATTACTGCAAAAGGTGGTGCAGTTGCGGGGTTACAAACATGAGCAACTGCACTTACTTACGAAGTTTATATCTCTGCACTATTTATTTACTGCCTGTGTGCACCTTGCACGTCCTGTTACTGTGATGTTAAGTGTTACTATATGTTACTATATGTTGTACTGGGTCCATGGAGAAACATTGTTTCATCACTCTTTGTACATGTATGAAGCTGCTGATGACAATAAAGTGACCTTGAACCTTGAATGGAAAACTGTGTAAAATAAAAGGCAAACCTCGACCCGTACCAATTCAATTCAGTGAAGTTTAATAGAAAACAAGACTTTAAACAGCGTGTGAACGGGAAAAGTAATAGTGATGTGACACAAACTGACATACCTTATACACCTTGGTGGCCTTTGCCTAGACA
Organism: Paramormyrops kingsleyae; assembly: GCF_048594095.1. Taxonomy (NCBI): domain Eukaryota; kingdom Metazoa; phylum Chordata; class Actinopteri; order Osteoglossiformes; family Mormyridae; genus Paramormyrops; species Paramormyrops kingsleyae. The sequence goes on from NW_027325982.1 coordinate 317,011, forward strand.
CCTCTGCTTCAGACTGGAGGTCAGACATTGTCTCTGCCTCTTTGGCCTTCCTCCTGCCCTCTTCATAGCCGTCTGTGGAATACAGATGCAATAAACATTATTCAATCCCCTTATAATCACTCAGCAGGACACTCTGCAGATTTACTGAAATTGAGTACTTTGCAGAATATCAGTCAGCCTCCACTACAGCCAAACAATGATCACATATCTTAGCCAATGGTCATGCATACAATAAAACAACAATGGTGCTTAGAAGTTTGTGAACCCTTTAGAATTTACAAGTTCCCTACAGCTCTAAGGTCCATACAGAGGAGATGAGGAACATGCAGTTTGCTAAGTCACCAAGTTACCTAAGAACACTAAGGAGTTGCTGAAGAAGCGCAGTAGAGACTGTTTTTTCTGAGAATCCTCAGAAAGAACCGTCTCCCCAGAAATCTGCTCCATGCCTTTTATCACTGTTCCATGGAGAGTGGTACGGCAGCTGCACTTCCTCAGACATGAGAGCTCTCCACAGGGTCATCAGGGCAGCGGAGAAAACGATTGGCTGCCCTCTCCCCTCCCTGGAACAGATCTACACCTCCCGATGCCGGAAAAAAGCTTTGGACATTTCACAGGATTCATCACATCACTGTCTCTTTCAGCTTTTGCCATCAGGCAAGAGATACAGAGCCATGAAAACCAGGACAAATCGCCTGAAAAACTGTTTTTTCCCCAAAGCAATCATGGCGCTAAATGCAAAACATAACAGTTCATTTCTTATATTTAATCAGTGCAGTATGGTTATTCAGTGCAGTCGGTATAGTCAATGCAGTATTCAATGCAATTTGTATATTTTGTAATATTTTATTACTCTTTTTATACCTCACATTGACTTGAATTGCATTTTCAGTTTCGTTGTCCAAGTGACAATGACAATAAACATTATCTTTATCTTTGTTAGGTGGCTACGTTTACATGCCTTAATGCAATTAAGATGTTTTCATGTAAACAGATTAATCGGGGAACTCATTTATAAATCTGATTGAAAAAGATGGTAAGCATTCATACAAACATTTATAGGAAGATTTTGGGATTTATAAAGAAAAACGTTTTGTGAAAAAAACGCATATTTCGTGAACGAGGTTGAAGCAGATGCTGTTTCGACAGGATCCTGTAGAGGGCACTGTGTATGCTAAATCGAAGGCTCCAGGAATGTATTTGGCATTTATAATAAACAATAATAATTCAAATATTTGTGGGCACACGGCATTTGGCTCTGAAATTACACAGTTCTTTAAAATAAAATTTAAATTTGCAAACTGAGTTGTATGCTGTGTTTGAATGTTCAGATATTATTATTATTATTATTAGATATTTCACTGTGTATTTTTCAACTTAATGCCCTCTGAAACTGGTACTATTTCATTAAGACCGACTTAAAAACAATGGGGGGGGGGCGGGTCTCCCCGGGGCTGGCGGGGCCCCCGCGGGGTGTGCGGGTGGTCCGGGCTCCTGGCTCTGTCCGTGCCTGCGTGGCCGGCCCCCGGGCCTGTGGCCGTGGGGTTCCTGGCTCGTGCTCGCCGGTGGGGGGCACCCGGTGCCTCCCCCCCTGCCTTCCTGGGGTGGGCGCGCAGCCATACGGTGGCGGGGGGCCCGGGTACCTGGCCGCTGTGGGGCGGCTGGGTCCATGACCCGTCGGAGCTCTCCCGGCCGTCTGGGGGCCCCAGGGCGGTGTTGTTGTGGCCTCGCACACTCACTGGGAATCATTCCATGTTAACCTGCACACTCATACATACACTCACAGCACACAAACATACACACATACACATATGCGTACACACACACATACACGTATGCATAAACACACACACATACACGTACATATGCACACGCACACACATACACACACTTTCATATCAACACACATACACTTAGAATGCACACACACATAGACATGCACGCACACATGTACACACACACACACACACAAGAGAGTCTAGGGCTCTCTTCCCCCATTTTATCCCTCTTTCTCCTTGTCTGGGTGTGTGTGTGTGTGAGAGTATGTGTGAAAGTTGGTGTGTGGCTTCCACTCCCTCCTCTCAGATGCAGATACGGGTACGGCGATATTTAGACAGTGTTCCTGGTGGTCTGCTTATGTATATATATTTATTTTCTTTCGTTGGTATTAACGTATTTAATTCCAGAAGCAGATACTGGCACAAGCATATTCCCATGTCATAACGGTACCACTGGTTTTTTTGTGTGTATACTGTTTGTGTGTGTCCCTGGATCTTATCTTTCAGATACAGCAGCTGGTGTGATGATACGGTGTAAAACAGCAAGATGCAGAAGCTGTCCTTTTATCACTCTTTCCTTTTTGTTCTACTGTTTGTTATGTATTATTTCTCTTTCCCTGTCTCTCTCTCTGACCCCCCTCCTTATTTTATTTTTATTATGTATTTATTTATTTTTCTACTTCCTCTGTCTCTTACCCCTTTCTCTCCTTTCTCACTTTCTCTCTCTATCTCTTTCCCACTAACCGCCCCTGTCAGCTCCGGCTTTGTGGCGCAATGACATAAAAATGATTAATAAAGAGTATACCTCAAGTAACAAGAGGAGCTTAAATCCGAAGCTCCACTTTGCAAAATAAAAGTGTTGGCACAATAAAGCACCCAGACTAACATCCTGCTTGCTAAACTGCCGGACACGACAAGGGGGAAAAAAAACAATGTATTTTCTGCCCAGGTTAAAGGCTTCTTATTCATAGTTCCTGTACGGGGGATAGTGCTCACAGCGGCACATGCTGTGCAGTTTACAATAAAGACATTTTGAAAATACAAAATAATGTATGAAAAAATGATTAAGCTGTAGCACATACTTTTATTTCAAATATGAGTTTCACAAATTTCCCTGTAATAAAAATGGTGAAATAACCCAGGCTTAATGTGATATTTCATTTGTAACACATCTGTTCTCCAAACTTTGGCCACAAGATCTTCTTCCTGCCAGAATCTCTCCTTTCCTTTAATCCTCGGCTGTTGGGATCTGCTCTGCTGCTTGGAAGTTCCCCGGGGAGTTAGTGTTGGGAGGTTCTGGTGGAATGTGACCATCGTCAACCATGGGCTGGATAGCGCTGTGGTGCCCAACCTGGCTCTGTGCCCTTCTTCTTTCATCTGCCCGGGCAGTGCCAGGTTGCCTGTGGTCGTCCCGGAGACACTTCGTCTTCCCTTGCTGTACTCTCAAGCCTCTGAGACAAGCACAATTTCAGCTCTACACTCAGCAAGACCTTTAAAAGTATAAAAATGAATAGGCCCTAAAAATGGAGCCTGCAAGTTTTTTGGCTCAACACAAGTGATCAACTAGCTATCGACGCTAATGACCATTCATTAAAATGTCTAAAAAAGCTTCCTCCTTGTATATGCACAAACATTTTGCACACATGACGTTATCATGCATATATACTCACCTAAAGGATTATTAGGAACACCATACTAATACGATGTTTGACCCCCTTTCGCCTGACTAGAAATTTACTAGTCAGCTGTGCTAAGAATCAGCTAAACTGAAATGGAAGGCTTGTAGTATAAGGGGAAAGGTGAAGGAGAATGTTTTATGTGTTTTAAGTTGATTAAGCAGGGAGGAGCACTTCTCTTTCTCACATAGTAAAGGTTCATTCTCTCTTACGGGTTGCATCTGAACCATAGGGGAACCAGTGTATTGGGGAGGCGTATGTGCAGAATAGTTGAGGAATGTTTAAACTAGGGACTGGGTGGGCAGGGAGGTCAGTTAAGAATTTATGTGGGGAGAGACGGAAAGCCCAAATAAATATTAAAAGTAGACACTGTAAAAGGCCTACCATTAGTGGTCTGTATTTGAATGCTAGGAGTATTAGAAACAAAATTAATGACTTAGAGGCTTTAATTTCTTCTGACAATTACGACATTATAGGAATAACTGAAACATGGATGAGTGACAATGATGGTGATGAATATAATATGGATGGTTATACGTTGTTCCGTAGAGACCGGATAGGCAAGAAGGGAGGTGGTGTTGCAGTATACGTAAAAGAAAACTTGCAGGCAAGGGATCTCACTGATAAAAATAAAAATTCAGAAGCTGTATGGATCAAACTTGATGCTAAAGATTCAAATGGCCTAATTGTCGGGGTTTGTTATAGGGCACCTAATGTAGCTGTAGAGGAAAGCAGAATATTATATGATGATATCAGGATTATGAGTAATAAAAATGATGTGGTGGTTATGGGTGATTTTAATTTACCTGGGATACAGTGGGACACAGTCTCTGGCTCTTCTGTAAATGAACTTGAGATGGTGGAATTAGTACAGGATTGTTTTTTTACTCAGTTTGTTAATACTCCTACCAGGGGAGAAGCCCTTCTTGATCTCGTTTTTTGTAATAACCAGGATAGGATTGGAAAATTAGAGGTTTTAGACCCATTGTACGGTAGTGATCATAACATGGTTAAATTCGAGGTTAATTTTAGTGTCCGAAGAGCAAAGTCTAAATTAAAAGTATACAATGTTAGGAAGGCTAACTTTAATGGTATGAGACGGAAATTAGAAACTGTAAACTGGACAGAGTTAAATAGCAAAACAGTTGAAGAGGCATGGGAATTTTTCAAAAGCACATTGTTGCAAGTGCAAGAGGACTTCATACCTGTTTCCAGCAAAACTAAATCTAGGAAACGGCAACCAAGGTGGTTTACTAAGGAAATTAAGAATAAAGTCAGGAGGAAAAGGGCTCTGTTCCACAACTGGAAAATAACTAATGATTTCAAAATCAAGCAGGAGTATCTAAGTCTACAGGCAGAGTTAAAAAATGACATTAGGCTATCAAAGAGGGATGTAGAAAGAAAAATTGCATTGGAGGCTAAGCATGACAGTAAAGGTTTCTTCCAATATTTTAACTCCAAGAGAGCACTAAAAGCTGAAATCACTAATTTGCAGGATAGTAAGGGCCTTATAATTGATAACGAAATTGATATGGTAAACGAGTTTAATGATAATTTTTCAAGGGTGTTCACAATAGAGAACACAAGTAACTTACCACCTATTAATACGAATACAGCATCGTCTATGACCAATATATGTATAACTGAGGTTGATGTGATACTAAGCCTAGCTAAACTCAAAATAAATAAATCGTAGGGGCCTGATGGCATCTTACCTTTAGTCTTGAAAGAGATGAGGGATATTATTAGCCAACCTTTGACTTTAATATTCCAGAAATCGTTATCTGCGGGTGTGGTACCATCAGATTGGAAGCATGCTAATATAACACCCATATTCAAAAAAGGGGATAGAAGTAATCCAGCAAACTATAGGCCAATCAGTTTAACTAGCATTACTGGAAAAATAATGGAAGCTATAATTCAAGTGAAAATGGTAGATTACCTAGATGCAAATAACATTATAAAGGATAGCCAACATGGATTTAGGAGAGGTAGATCCTGCTTAACGAATCTGCTTGAGTTCTTTGAGGAAGCTACAAGTGAAATTGATCACAAAAAGGCCTATGATGTGATTTACTTAGATTTCCAGAAAGCCTTTGATGTTGTCCCCCACAAACGGCTCTTGTTAAAGCTTAAAGCTGCAGGAATTTTAGGAACTGTGGCAGCTTGGATCAAAAACTGGCTAACTGATAGGAAGCAGCGAGTAGTTATTAGAGGCACTATGTCACAGTGGGCATCCGTTTATAGTGGGGTACCGCAGGGTTCAATTTTAGGACCACTATTGTTCCTAATTTACATTAATGATATTGACACGAATACATACAGTAAACTGGTTAAATTTGCAGACGACACTAAGGTGGGCGGGGTAGCAGATACTAATCTAGCAGCAGAGAGGCTTCAACGGGATCTGGATTTAATTAGCGAATGGGCTGATACTTGGCAGATGAAATTTAACACAGATAAATGTAAGGTAATCCATGCAGGGAGCAGAAATATACAGTACAGATATTTTATGGGTTCCACTGAAATAAAGGTAGCTGATTACGAGAAAGATCTCGGTATGTATGTTGATGCTTCCATGTCCCACTCTCGCCAATGTGGGGAAGCAATAAAAAAGGCGAACAGAATGTTGGGTTATATCTCTAGATGTGTGGAGTTTAAGTCAAGGGAGGTGATGTTACACTTATATAATTCCTTGGTAAGACCCCACCTAGAATACTGTGTGCAGGTTTGGTCACCATACCTCAAGAAGGACATTGCTGCCTTAGAAAAGGTGCAACGAAGAGCTACGAGAATGATTCCTGGTCTTAGAGGAATGTCTTATGAGGAGAGGTTAGCGGAACTGAATCTGTTCAGCCTTGAGCAAAGGAGACTAAGGGGGGATATGATTCAGGTCTATAAGATTCTAACGGGTCTGGATGCTGTTCAGCCAAATTACTATTTCAATATTAGTCTAAATACTAGAACTCGTGGCCATAAGTGGAAATTAGCGGGAGAACATTTTAAAACAAATTTGAGGAAGCATTTCTTTACACAGCGTGTAGTCAGAGTATGGAATAGTCTTCCTGCTATTGTAGTGGAAGCTAAAACCATGGGTTCCTTTAAATCAGAGCTAGATAAGATTTTAACAACTCTGAGCTATTAGCTAAGGTCTCCCCAAACGAGCTTGATGGGCCGAATGGCCTCCTCTCGTTTGTAAATTTCTTATGTTCTTATGTTCTTCAAATGATTGCTTGCAAATTTAAGGATCTAGGAAATTAGCTTAAATAATATAATATTATAATATAAATATTATATATATATACACTCACCTAAAGGATTATTAGGAACACCATACTAATACGGTGTTTGACCCCCTTTCGCCTTCAGAACTGCCTTAATTCTACGTGGCACTGATTCAACAAGGTGCTGAAAGCATTCTTTAGAAATGTTGGCCCATATTGATAGGATAGCATCTTGCAGTTGATGGAGATTTGTGGGATGCACATCCAGGGCACGAAGCTCCCGTTCCACCACATCCCAAAGATGCTCTATTGGGTTGAGATCTGGTGACTGTGGGGGCCATTTAAGTACAGTGAACTCATTGTCATGTTCAAGAAACCAATTTGAAATGATTCGAGCTTTGTGACATGGTGCATTATCCTGCTGGAAGTAGCCATCAGAGGATGGGTACATGGTGGTCATAAAGGGATGGACAAATTGTAGCCTCTTTTCCTATTTGTAGTGGAGATGAATGGTACCCGGTGGGGTCTTCTGCTGTTGTAGCCCATCCGCCTCAAGGTCGTGCGTGTTGTGGCTTCACAAATGCTTTGCTGCATACCTCAGTTGTAACGAGTGGTTATTTCAGTCAAAGTTGCTCTTCTATCAGCTTGAATCAGTCGTCCCATTCTCCTCTGACCTCTAGCATCAACAAGGCATTTTCGCCCACAGGCCTGCCGCATACTGGATGTTTTTCCCTTTGCACACCATTCTTTGTAAACCCTAGAAATGGTTGTGCGTGAAAATCCCAGTAACTGAGCAGATTGTGAAATACTCAGACCGGCCCGTCTGGCACCAACAACCATGCCACGCTCAAAATTGCTTAAATCACCTTTCTTTCCCATTCTGACATTCAGTTTGGAGTTCAGGAGATTGTCTTGACCAGGACCACACCCCTAGCAATCATGGCGTTAAATGCAAAACATAACAGTTCATTTCTTATATTTAATCAGTGCAGTATGGTTATTCAGTGCAGTCGGTATAGTCAATGCAGTATTCAATGCAATTTGTATATTTTGTAATATTTTATTACTCTTTTTATACCTCACATTGACTTGAATTGCATTTTCAGTTTCGTTGTCCAAGTGACAATGACAATAAACATTATCTTTATCTTTGTTAGGTGGCTACGTTTACATGCCTTAATGCAATTAAGATGTTTTCATGTAAACAGATTAATCGGGGAACTCATTTATAAATCTGATTGAAAAAGATGGTAAGCATTCATACAAACATTTATAGGAATCCTATAAATACATGATACAATCCTATCATTCTTATACTATGGTATCTTATATCATATAATCTTATCTTAACCTTATGGTAAGTTATCCTGTCTTAGTCTTAACTTATATGCTATTTTATGTTATACAATCTTAACTTGACCTATCTTAACCTTATTGTTGAGCTTTCTGCCTCCATATGTATGAACCAAATGTTCTCTTCATTCATTTGTGTAAATCAATAAACTGATTAATATTGTAAACTGGTGTTTTATTTTACGTCTTTTCAGTATTTACATTTTCGTTTTAAAGCATACATTTTGACACACGTCTACACACGTCTGCTGTCATGAAAAACTTACAGAAAGAGAGAAGAAATCACTCCACACGCAGCATACATCGTGTCACACATTATACATGCGCAGAAAAGAAAAAGTAGACCCTTTTTGTCAACATCGTGGAAAAAACTTAATAATCAGAAATAATACAAACATATGAGATGAGAACACATAATCCAACACTTATCCTATATAATCTTAACTTATCCTATGTTACCTTATGCTACAGAACTTGATCTTAACCATAACATATCCTATCTTAATACTGATAGCCCATCTCCACAGCCAACTCCTGAACCCCAGGGATGGCACTTAGCTGCTCCAGTGCATCAATAGGAAAGATGAAGACAGCATGTTCCCCTAATTTCCTGTTTCTGATGGAACGCCATCCGACCTCACCGTGGCGAAATGAATGGCTGATATTATAGGTACGGTAATAGATACAATTAGACAGTTGTATTGTCTGGCGTTGTCATAGCTGCAACACTAAAATAATATAACTAACCAGAGTGCACATGCACATGCATTGGTACTATGTCTCCGCGATGCTTCAAAATCCATCGGCAAACATCTCTGTGATGCAGAAACATCGCTACCGAACATTTGATTCCATATTCCCCCGATGTCTGCGCCATGTATTTCAACAGTGATGCGATGTTAATTTGATCACTCTGCAGCCTTTAGCCCGCTGTTATTTTCCGTTATTAGGTTATTATACAGGGCAGCTCAGGCCGGGGGAGCAGGCGCTGATGCAGCCCGGTGCCGCACCCACCACACGTCGGAACTGCTCGCGATCCCGGCCGGCGACCCCCCAGGCAGAGATCTAGACACGCTCGATTCAGTCCCACCCTTATTATAATTACTTTTATATCCTCCTGAGACCCAAGGAAAAAAGTGTCCTTCAATTGTAGGTTATGTGTCTTTGGAGGAAATAAGACATCTTACAATTTAGATTTTTTCTAATTTATTTTTATTTTTAATTTCACAGCATGTCCTCTTTAGTGCACAACAGGAATAAATACGTTTCCTAACATCAGTGAAAAAATAAATGCAAAAATACAATGTCCACTACAATGGACATAAATGAATGGGTCGGGTCTCAGGAGGATATGCAGTAATTGGTAACTAGTCATTTTCAGTAACTTGCACGAGACTGCCAGTTGGCTGAATCCGAAATAGTTGTAGTGCTACAAGGCTGGATTGTTACAGGGACTGTGTTAAATGCAAATGCTGTTCTGATTGCGTTAAAATCAAACGTTTTTGCTCAGATTTCATGAATTTGGTGGTGTGCTCTTTATACTATGCCAAGTTTTCCTAAAAGCAGATATTTTATTTTAAAGGTGAAATAGAGCAGCGCATTGAATTGTAATGCCTGTATCTTGAAACGTAGCGTGTTGCCAGACTCTCCGATGCACAGCTCTATGGTCCATACAGAGGAGATGAGGAACATGCAGTTTGCAAAGTCACCAAATTACCTTTTGTTAAGTGGCTACGTTTACATGCCTTAATGCAATTAAGATGTTTTCATGTAAACAGATTAATCAGGGTGCTCATCTATAAATGTGACTGAAAAATATGAGAAGCACTCATACACACATTTATAGGAAGATTTTGGGATTTATGAAGAAAACGTTTTGTGAAAAAAACGCACATATCCCTGGGGAAACCAGACCACCTTATAATTAGAGGAAAAATATGTCCATTGCTTAAAATTATCATACAGACCCAGTGAACTCAAAAACAGGTATTTTGTAAAAATAAATGAGATTGAAGGAGATGCTGTTTCGACAGAATCCTGTAGAGGGCACTGTGTATGCTAAATCGAAGGCTCCAGGAATGTATTCGGCAGTTATAATAATAAACAATAATAATTCAAATATTTGTGTACACACGGCATTTGGCTCTGAAATTACACAGTTCTTTAAAATAAAATTGTTTAAAAAAAGTTTTATGAACAAGTCAAATATGAATTATAAAATACAATTTTCCAGTTAAAATACTTATTTTAAATACATGCCTCAGAAATTCCGACACTGAAGAGGGAAGTATGGTGAATAAGTATCATTGGTTCTAACTGAAGCCAAAGGCGAGGAGTACAGCAATTTCACCCAAGAAATAAAAATATCCTCAAAGCCAAACCGCTTCAGAACATAAAATAAATAGTTCCATTCAACATGATCAAAGGCTTTCTCAGCATCTAAAGATAGGAGTACCTCTGGGCACTCAGACGAAGATGATGTGTAAAGGATATTAAATACACGCCTAATATTAAAAAAACAACTGTCTATTTTTAATGAAACCAGTTTGATCAGATGACACAATGGAGGGTAATACAGATTCAAGACGGAGAGCCAACACCTTAGCCAGTATCTTAACATCAACATTAAGGAGACTAATTGGACGGTAGGAGGAGCAAGCGAGGGGATCCTTGCCCTTCTTCAGAAGTAAGGATATTGATGCCTGACGTAGAGTTGGAGGCAGGCATTGGGACTTTAAGCTGTCATCAAATACATCCTTGAGTAAAGGGTTTCATTTTGCTGCAGACTTTTTATAAAACTCTGTAGGAAAGCCGCCCGGGCCTGGACATTTCCCACTCTGCATGCATGTGATAGCTTTATGAATTTCATGTAAGGAAATAGGATTCTCTTACATTCTCATCCACGGTGGGTATATTCAGGTCTTCAAAGAACCTATCCATTAAACTCAGATCAAAAGAGTGTTTAATACAAATTAAAATAGAAATCACTAAACTGCTTATTAATATCTAAGGGATCTGATAATAGTCCTGTGTCAGAATCAATCTGGGCAATTACTTGAGTACTAGATGTCTGTTTTAAACTATAAGCCAGAGCCCTGCTTGGTTTCTCCCCATACTCATAAAACATGTGTCTGGTTTTTAACAGAGCCCGTTCCGCCTGTCCAGTTGAGAGCAGATCAAATTCAGCCTGATACATCATCCGCCGTTTATATAGCTCTGGAGATGGACCAGTGGCATAGGCTTTGTCTACTCTAGAGATGAATTCCAAAAATTATGTTTGCCTAGCTACCTGTGCTTTATGAACAGAGGCATTGTAGGAGATAATTTGGCCCCTCAGGTAAGCCTTGAGCGTCTCCCAAAGTAAGGAAGGGGAGGTCTCTTCATTTACATTAGTTTCTAAAAACATATCTATACCAGCATTTACGAAGGCAATAAATGATTCATCTGACAAAAGAAGTGAAGTGAGCCTCCATCTGAATCTGCTAGGTCTATGATAGGGGAAGGTCAGGACCAGTGTTACAGGTGCATGATCTGATATTACTATACTGTTATAAACACATTCTTTTACCAATGGGAGTAGATATGTATGTATGTATGTATAAAGAAATAATCTATACGTGAATAATAAAAAGAGTATTCCCTCTTTGTAGGATAAAGAAATCTCCATGGGTCAGACACCTTGCAAGATTGTAAAAAAGTCTCTATGCATTCAGCTGTTTCTGAAGCACCAATTGGGCGATTGGAGGATCTATCCAATACTGGGTTAATTACACAGTTACAGTCACCAGCTAAAATAAGCTGATGAGTGTCCAGGTATGGTACGGTCAATAGAAAATTGTTCATGAACTTAGAATCGTCCCAATTTGGAGCATATACACAAGCTAATATCACAGGCAAACGGTACAGTTTACCCACCACAATAACAAAGCGGCCATTGGGGTCCAATATTGTTTCAGACACTTCAAATGATACTGATTTGTTGATCAAGATTCCAGCCCCCCTGGCCCTACTCCGAAAGGTTGAATGGAATACTTGTCCAACCCAGCCTCTTTTTAAACTCAAATGATCTGACCTGCGCATGTGCGTCTCAGTTAAGAAGGTTATATCCGTTTTTAAAAACTTAAGATGAGCAAGGACCTTGGTGCGTTTCATAGGATGATTTAGGCCTTTCACATTCCAATTAGTAAACTTAACTGACTGGCCACTCCTCCCAGAAGCCATATTTGAATTTGCCATATTTAATACTGGTAATATCCAGCAGACATAATCTGAGTTGCAGTAAATTAATTCTGTGACTCTGGTAGATGTCATGTTCGAAACAAAGTGTAACCACTAATGGACAAAATGAAAGACAAAAAAAACAACAAAATAAAAAAGAGACTTTAAGTACAAAAACACCACCACCCCCACCCCCCAGCACTATCCCGAACACAGTGCATATCCCAAGAGCAAAACACTGCAAAATTCTAACTTGGGTCTCTAATTTAACCAAAAACGACCCAAAGCACAGCGAGCAATCACATTCAGAAATATATATACAGTGGTACCTCGGTTCTCAAACTCACTAGAACTCCAATTTCTTGAAAGTCGAACAAACCAGTTTGACCTAGAACTCGATCTGAATATCAGAAGTCGAACCATGAACACTGACTTAATATAAATTGTACGCGCCAGGAAATGAGTCATACGACAATGCAATTCTTACTTGAATGCCTTCTTCACAGACTGGACGATTAACCAAATAAAACAGCGCAACATTACAGTAACTAACAATAAATAAACCACTAACTTACGTGTACTATTAGAGCATTTATGTCATTTATTTAAACTTTATTTTACCAGGTAAATTAACTGAAAACCACTGCTTTACGTGATATTCGGGAGAAATAGCAGATTACGCATCGGAACTGCCTGGGATACAAACGTCATGCATGTAACTAAACTCTTCAGCCAATAAGGGCAAAGGTGTGTTGTCACGGAGGCGGTTCCAGTTTGTGCAGCCGGGTGAGAGGTCGCAATGCATCTAACCGTAATGCATTGCGTCAGGATCAGAATGTGTTGCTTTAAGCCAGCGCTGTAAGCAAGTCGAACGCACCCAATGACCGGACTGGGGAAACAAAATTTACAAGCGGACTTAATACAGAGGACTAATGACAACAACCAGAAACAGCTGATCACATGGGGATCCCACACGAGCTTAACGAGGGGGCGTGGCACACGGAAGGAGCGGACGATCGGGGCAGGACAGGGGTAATGTTGGGATAATATCTTTATCGTTTTGGAAGCCATTAAGAAAAAAAATGCTCTTCTTGTTTTATCCTGTTCATTTTGTGTTGAAGTGCTTAAAAAAACACACACACACACACACACACACACACATATTTAGGTGTCATTTTGGGGGGCCGGGAACCAATTAATTGGTTTTCCATTATTTCTTATGGGAAAAATTAGATCAGAACTCAAACTTTTTAGGATTCGATCTGGAGTCCGGAACGGATTAAGTTCGAGAACCGAGGTACCACTGTATAGTGCAAAATACCATGTATTTTGTAATGTCTCAAATGAAGTAGGCCTAAACTAATATTAGGCCACTAAACATAGTGTACTATCAAAGAGCAGCCCATTGGTTTTCAATTCAGTAGCCTAATATGAAATACTATGGTTTAATGGTTTAAAATTATAGTAAACAAAAGCAGCTCAAGAAAATCAACTATTCATATGTTATAGCCTATTTATATGAGGAAGAGAACAAGAATTCCCGGCATGTTGAAAAAAGTGCCTACACCAAACCTTTCCATATAGACTAATAACAACCGAGAGAAAAAAGGGAAAACAAATGTCTTTCTCATAAATTGAGCAACATAGCACTATCTGCATTTAGTAGGCTATAGACCTGGTTAATTCAACTTTGACACTGACGGTGAAATAAACCTGTACAGTTCGGTCACTTAAAAAACACTGACCGTTTTTGAAAGTTATGTCTGTACCTGATCATGATGGAGGAGAATGGTAGTCTTTATATACGAGATGGCCCGATGGGGATCGGTAAAGGTTTTTTCCTCGCCATCAAATGTGATACGGAATGTAGCTGGATAACGGAGACCAAATCTCACATCCTTAACAGTTCTAAGGAGCTGCTTTGCCTCTTTAAAGGCAGCTCGCTTCTTTGCTATCTCCAGAGTGAAGTCCGGAAAGATGTGCACACGCTTCTTCTGGCTGGAGAGGCGAAGGATGCGATCCTTCACGTCACCATGATGTACACGGATTATGAATGGTCTTGGCCTCTCCCCTTCCCGCAGCCTCGGTGCTAATGAACGGTGGCCCCAGTCCAGACGTGGAGTTTCCTCCAGGTTCAGTATCTCCTTCAAAGCAGTTGCGCAGAATTGCCGCGGGTTGGTCCCCTCTTGGCCCTCCTCTATTCCAACAATGCATTTAGTTGTCAGGTTACACACATCTGACTGCAGTTTTTTCGCAGCAGTTTCCAAAGTAAAGACTGTAGAGCTCCACGCCGTGGTAGACTGCTCGAGGTCGTCCAAATGCTCGGAATGCTGTGCATTAGCAGTCTGTAAGGAGCTAGCCGTAGAATGCAACTCTTGGCGGATAGAAGTTATTTCTTGCCAGAGGACAGCAGTTTGTGTATCTATTTTCGTGCCCAATAGTTCAATCGCTGTCATAATTTTCTCAACCGAATCCGAAGAAAGTTGCTGTGCATCACCCTCAGTGGTAGCCTTCTTGCTAGCTGTAGCAGGTTTCTGTGAGCGACTAGCCATTTTTAAACGGGGAGGAAAACAAAACTTTTAAACGCGTTTTCTTGCTGCCTTAGTCCTTCAATTAGTGATGTTAAACTTTTCGGATAAATATTTATCTATCAATATGGCTTCTGCAAGTATGTAAATATAATGAAAATGAAATTGCTCGCTGAGCTCCAGGACCTCACAGCCTCACGTGTCGAACGTCAACCGGAAGTTCCCATGCAATTGTTTCTTAAACATACCTTTACCTATCTTATCTTATCCTATGTTATCTTACGTTATGTGAAATGTCGCTATTTACATCTGACAGATAGCCCATCTCCACAGCCATCTCCAGAACCCCAGGGATGTCACTCAGCTGGTCCAGCACATCACTAGGAAATTTGACCTCATCTTCATCAAGTCTCGGTCGCAGGGGCACCCTCATTATCCCCGTACGAATAGTGAGCCTCAGAGTTTCCATTCCTCTGTTGCTTGCAGATGTGAGCTGAGCTCATGAAGTCGTTCCAGAACTGCTGGCACCAGTAATGAGCATAGCACTTGGCATCATAGGTCATCTTATTGTAGTTGCTTATATCGTAATTATTGAATTTTTCCATTTTTTCAATAACAAGAGAAGGGGACAAAAACGGTGGTGTTGGACCCATGACCAGCTGAGATGAGGGGGCCTGCACCAGAACGTGAGGCAGAGGGGTGGGATGAACTACGGCTGGGGCTGAAGATGGTTCTGGAGCTGGGCTAACTGGTGAGGCTACGCATGGGGATGAAGGAGGGGAGTCCATAAAAAGAGATGGAGAAGGAGGTAAAACAAAAGAGGATGGGACTGGTGAGGGAACTAAGAAGGAAGTTGATGATAAGGCTGGTGAGTAGGGCTCAGGGTGCGACGTTGTTGGGACTCGATGCAGGATGGTAGCGATCCCACATGGGTTGAATCGAAGGGGTTACTGGAGAATAGCAGCTTTTGTAAGTTCTTGGTATATGGCCCCCTTCCGTCCTTTAGGTTTCCTCCTTCGTCCTGATAAAAGAATGACGGTACAATTATGCAAAATAAAGTGTAAAAATACAAGAGTCAAATCAATTGATGGCTGTTAGTGACAGACAGACAGCACACTTGCCAGTCAGTACTGCACATTGAGAAAAATACTGCCGTCTCATTGTCTCATTGGAGACAGGAAACGAATGCTTGGGAGACTTACGCGCTGGTCTCGGATTGGGCTGCCTGCATTTCCGTAGGGGTACTTCACCTATAAAAACACACCAGTCAGTGCACAGATTGCCTGATATGCAGAACAGCATTTACTATAGAGAATAGCAACGCTGGAAAGGTTCATGTGCACCAAGGCTAACAGCCCACTCAATCCAAATGCTGGCATCAGGAACTGACTATTCAATCAAATCATTTACTGTATATAAGTGAACTTTATTGTCATTCACACCATACAACAGTACAACAACGGAAGCATAGCTGAACAAAATTGCATACCTCCAGGCTCAATGTGCAGACATAAAAAGACAGGTGCACATAGTCAACATATGGATAACACAAAGAAAATTTCACTTCTTACACAGAAGTAATTAAGACTGTGTAAGACAGCATAAGGCAGCACAGGACAGACACTAAATATACAAACCAATATACATATATCTTGCGCCTTCCATAAATTCCATTATTTCTTTACTCTCAGGGTACCTAAAGTAAGAATTCTGCCTTTTCTGATTTACATTATGGGGACATATTCACCTGTTATCTTACTATTTCACAATGATTATCTGTGATGTTTAAACACATCACAGCAGCAGAATTTACCGATTCCATTATACAATACAGTAACCATGTGGATTAGAGCCCCGTATGTTTACCGTTTCATGGTAACAAACACGATCTATTACTCTAAGTAAAACTCCATCCATCCCTTATGAACATTTTATTTTTAAGTATTCCAAGACACACACTTCCAAAACAATATGATTGTCACAGAATACAAGACTCAACAACACCAGACAGCCCTATTCTGACTTTCATTCTTCAAGTGTTGAGTTACTCTGGCCATCATTTTGCCATTCTTACCGGGGCTAATGGAACCAGGGTTGTTTTCTGGAGCAATCCACACAAGTTTCGGGGTGACAATGAAACAATTAAGACGGACCAATTAGTGCTGGGCTGTTTATCGGATATTTACGGAATATCGATATATTATCAAAACCAGATAAAGGAGGACACAATACAGTTTATATCGACATAATTTGGTCGTTTGTTAAAATCGGGCGCTATTAAAGACTTTGAATATAATTCCTTCCCCTTTTAGAAGTAACGCGAGAGCTGCGGTCCCGACGTTGCACAGACTCCCAGAATTCACAGCGAAAAGCGACCCATTCAGTTAGGATTCATGGGGGTTTGATGGAGGGCTTAATGCAATGGGACAGATAATATGTCACATGTGGTTTTCATTTAAAACTGAATATTTACCACACTTGAAGGAAATTTTCATGTATTGCTAATCTTCCTAAAAATACAGAGGTGGGTCTATGCACTTATGCCGATATTATGTTTTGTTTACCCATGTTTACAGTTTTATCCTTAACATAGCCTCCACGGGTTTGCTCTAAAGACATCTCATTTCATTTACACAATGACAATAAAGCTATCTTTATCTTATCTGAGAGTGGAAGAAGCAAAATGACGCAATGCTAACGTTAGCATTAGCAAACAGCTGCCTAGTAATCTTTGGAAGTAACACGTTACTATAATTCCACTACGTTTGGCTGTAAGGAGTAATATAGCTAAATACCCTTTCAAGTTAAATAACACAATTAACAGTACCGAAATTTAAATGGACTTGTTACTTTTGTCTTTCGTTAAAATATTAAGTTACAAATGCGTCCTGTTCCGCTAATTTCCGGTTTATGATCTAACGCCATCCGACCTTACTGACAATTTGTCAGTTGTATTGTTTCGCACTGTCACAGCTGCAACACTAAAATGATATAACTACCAGGCATTGGCATTGTCTCCGCGATCCTTGAAAATCCATCGTCAAAGCATCTCTGTTGCAGAAACATCGCTACCGAACATTGATTCGACATTCCCCCGATGTCTGCGCCATGTTTCTCAACAGCGAGGCGACGTTAATGTGCTCACTATGCTACCTATAGCCCACTGTTATTTTTCCTTATTTGGCTTTATAACCCACAACAGGTTTATAGTATATATGTATTCCTATAGGGTAGATGTGTTCTGTTAGCCCCACATGCAGGCATACTGTTTAAAAGCACATATATAGAAACAATCCATTACAACGTTTACTGTTTGATATTGACAACATGACAGAAACAGAATCACTAGGTTTAACATTTATGCTGAAGTGATTATAACACAGCAATACTGTCCGATAGTGGTGGGCGGATCGATCCAAATATCGATAATAAGTGTACTTTGTAAATATGTCAAATTTATGTGAAGTTTGTAATTTGACATTCAAAGTATAGACATTGCAAAATGCAGTTTGGAACACTTGCAGAAACATTATAAAAGTACATAGTAAGCAATGCTGGCAGTTTGTTTTGATCCCAGATATCTGATCACCAAAGTCTTGGCTACATGAAGATGACTAAATGGTGTAGTTGCAACATTCATTTGGATAAATAAATAAGAAAAACCTAACTCATGTAACTATTTCTGGCTCCTTTCATTGAATATGTAGCAACTTTAATGTGTATGAATGAACCATTGTCACCTGGCCACGTCCCTACCCCCCTTTTATGGCGCTGATGGGGACGTACAGTATCTGGATCGCGTTTCACCATTGCGCTGTTAATCAAATTACCATGCGAATGCGATTTGAATACGCGCTACACGCCCCCGATGCAGGTAAAACAAAGTAAGGTGACATGGTTTACTTTTTTGCCGATTCAACCTAATTTAAAAAACTTTAATACTTCCGTCAATGGATGTTTTGAAAAGAAGACAGATTTTTCATGATTCTACATTAAGATTTGTGGGATTCAATAGAATTATAAAGAACATACAATGAATAGAGGAAAAGGAGAATATAGCTTAAAGCAGGGCATGATGAAAGGAGGGGGTTGATTCTAAAATAATACAACTAACAGAAATCAGGAACTGACAGTGTGCGAGCAGGGCAGGATGACCTCGTCCCAGACAGTTGGAAAAGAGGAACAGATGCTTATTTTAACTTTTGCTTAACAAAAGGGGGCTGCAAAAATGCTGACACAATAAGATGCTGGGAGGGGGGACATGTGCTAACTGACAAACAGAAGCAAATGTAAAAACATGTTGATGTCACGTAGCTGGGAAAATACCAAAAGAGGGGGGAACACGTACCCGGAGGGCTATAAAAAGACAGCCGATAACTATTGTTCGAGCTTCTTACTGTACATGCTG
This sequence comes from Paramormyrops kingsleyae, assembly GCF_048594095.1. Classification (NCBI taxonomy): domain Eukaryota; kingdom Metazoa; phylum Chordata; class Actinopteri; order Osteoglossiformes; family Mormyridae; genus Paramormyrops; species Paramormyrops kingsleyae. The sequence continues at coordinate 336,193 of NW_027325982.1, forward strand.
AATGTATGTCAGATAGTCGCTCCCTGATTGTAATCAGTCAGAGAATAAACTGGTGACTTGCAACTACTCCTCGTCTCAGCTGTGAATCTCTTCTCATCCACGGACCCGGTGGAGACTACTTACTCCAACAGATTTCAGCGAGATATAAACTGAAATAGACGCGAAAAGTACGTTGCATCGCCGACGATGCACTCGACCCCAGAGGGTAAAACAGCAGGGATAGTTCGGGGTTTAATCATCAGATGCATGCGTTTATTACAATTGCACTACTACAACCCACACACCGGCACTGCTCACCGTGCACGTCGCCCCGTTTACTCCTCATACACACGGTGGGCGCACGCACACATACACACACACTACACACAACAATAAACATTAACCACTATACATGACATAACACACAGCACATTTATAATCACACAAGCGATTACTTATAACTATTTATAAGCTATCATCAGTCCAAGGAGTGACGCCGATGTTTCCGTTCTGCCTTATTTGCTGTAACTGTAGTTCCGCTTTTTGCCAGCAGGCTGCGCACAGACAGCGTTTCTGTGGGCTGCACATGGTATGTAGTTAGATTAGTATTTCATAACTGCACTGCAGGACATTGCGTAAAATCATTTTCTGCAGTAAGTATTGGAGTGTTTATAAAGGATCTTTTAAAAAAAATAATAATAATAATAATAATAAATCAGTTTCTCACAAACACCTCCATTCATGACTGACTGAAATATCAAGGATGAAAGTGATTAGGATCAGCTCAGAGAGCCCATGCCGAGCTGTTGCTAAAGTAGCAGCAGTCAACTTTAAACCAATGTTAAACAAATACTAGTCTGAAAACAATCAGTCATTAAAATTAATCAGCTTGCTAAGTTGTGTTTCCTTTAATAATATAAATGTTATAGAAAAATGGAAACCCCACGCTCTCCGCGAATATTAATCACCAAGATTTATAAAAACCGCAACTGTACTGAAAAATAACGTTGCTTATGAATGTTGGCAAGTAAAAAGTATTTGTACTTTGTGATCAAGTGCCATTCTTGGCACATCACACAACGACGAAATGTGTCCTCTGCATTTTAACCCATATGTGACATATTAGTGGGCGGCTATATTATTTAGCTTCATTCTTAAAATAATAATACTAATACCAATAATAATAATAACAAAACCAAATATCCTGTAAATTTTAGAATGTGAAATGGTCGGCTAAGTTGACCTCGAACGGTTCTGCGTACTCATTGTTTTTTTTTTTTTTTTTTTTTCGTTTCTTGTTTTAAGAAACTGAAGCCACCCAATCAGCGTGCCAATGGAGTGACGTCAAGCGAAGGTTCAGAGAGATTCTAGAATTTATAGTTATTGCTACGTATATCTGGAAGCAGAAGCTGTATTTTTTTTTATTTCTCTCAGTCTTGATTTGGGCTTGGTTGGTGATTACTGTTCCTGTTCAATTCCTTTAAATAACTTCGGCAATGGCTCCTTTCAGTCGCTTACGTAGTTTTCTACGCACTTGTCTGAGAAGCTTGAAGCGTTCCAACTTTCGTGTGGGCAAATCCACTGCACCATGCTCAAGTGTTGCAACGGGGGTTGCTATAAATGGCAACGCCCCTGCAACGGTCGGGAGTGGCATCCACCTCCCCAGTGGACACGGGGATCACGGGGATCAGTGGGCGGCAGTCTGGGAGAAAATTACAGCCCTCGAAGACGAGGTGGGCCGTTTACGGTCCGAGATCTCCCAGCTTGCCGGTGCCCTGACTCACCCAAATATGCCCCGGAGCAGTTCGGAGACCACTCTTATAGTCCCCACTTCAGCTCCAAGCTGTTTCCCGCCCCCTCCTCCTCCTCCACCGCCTCCTCCTCCACCGCCGCCTCCTCCTCCTCCGCCTGCTAATATCCAGGGCCCGAAGCAGAAGAGGAGTCATCCTCAGGGAAGTGGCACAGGACCCACTAATGGCCCCAGCATGGTGGATGTTCTGGCGGAGCTGCCGCACATTAAACTGCGCCCAGTGCAGAGGTCGCCAGTTGGGACGCCAGTGACCAGGAGGGGACCGACGCAGGGGACGCCCATGCCCTCAGAGGACTTTGCTGCCATTTTAGCAGAAGCACTGAAGAAAAAGTTTAAGCATCAGAACCACTCTGATGAGTAAGAGCAGCAGTCCTCTGAGGCCTTTAACACTAGGTTTGCTAAACCTACGCAAATCTACGTAAAATCCCCTCGGCCCGACCGGAATGGAACTCCGTAACCGATTCATGCTGCAAAAGGCAATGGAAGCAGAGAGGGAAGCTTTTGCAGCTGCTGCATCATTTGCTGCTGCTGTGCCAGGAACTGTTCAGACAACTCAGTGCCAGGTACAAGAGAGCTGCAACAGGAATCGCAGCAGATATCTCTGCGCAAAGTGTTGCAAATTCACCTGCGCCAAATGCAGGCACAGAGGTTACTGGGTCTGCAAACGCTGCAAACACTGACTATGAAACCACTGAGATGATGAAGAGGAACTGAGGGACTGAGAATTTTTTTTTACTTCTTTTATTATTATTATTATTATTATTGATTCTGTTTTCAGTCTATTTTTGACAAATAAAACACTTGTGTTTCTATATTTTGTGAAATTGTGTCTTTCATATTTGTGGGTCAGTCAGAGTGTGGGATATTTTGTATAGATATGGCAAGCTTGCCAGCAGCAGTGGCGGTAAAGAAATGCAAATGTGGCAGGGTTCACAGGTAACTAGTGTTTTTGCACAACAAAAGCAGGAGGACAATGGAGCTAATGGCCTCTCCACCCGAGGACGGGCCGAGGGAATTCTCACCAGAAAATAAAAAGCTCAGTAAACCTAGTGTTAAACCTTTTTTACTTAAACTTTTTTTACTTAAATTTTTTATACTTATAACATTTTTATACTTATAACATTTTTATACTTATATCATTTTTATACTTAAGATTTTTATACTTATATACTTTATATACTTAAACTTTATATACTTATACTTTGTGTACTGATTCTATATACTTATTAATAAATAATATATTTATATCACTATTATTTTTAAAAGAGTTGCTGATTTTGTAATACTGCTGCAGCATTCTCCACATGCTAATCACTGCCCCACATCGAATTGGCACTTTGATCAGCCACGAATCACTTCACTACCCCCTGTTGAATGTTGCATCGTATGTTGTTAGATATTTCGTAGTAGTAAGTACTTCATTATTAGGCTGCACAATATTGGAAAAGATGTATTTCTGCAATGAGTATTGCAGTATTTATTTAAATTGAAAATGCTTAAAACAAACCAATTTCTCACAAACACATCTATTCATGAGTGATTTAAATGGCAAGGATGAAAATGATTAGGATTACCTCTTATGATTAGCTCTTGCCAAAATAGGGCTTGTAAACTTTTGTGGTACTCAGAATTAACCCAAACAACTATGACTCTATAATCCTCTATAATCACTCTCACTGAGGGGGCCTGCACCAGAACGTGAGGCAGAGGGGTGGGATGAACTACGGCTGGGGCTGAAGATGGTTCTGGAGCTGGGCTAACTGGTGAGGCTACGCATGGGGATGAAGGAGGGGAGTCCATAAAAAGAGATGGAGAAGGAGGTAAAACAAAAGAGGATGGGACTGGTGAGGGAACTAAGAAGGAAGTTGATGATAAGGCTGGTGAGTAGGGCTCAGGGTGCGACGTTGTTGGGACTCGATGCAGGATGGTAGCGATCCCACATGGGTTGAATCGAAGGGGTTACTGGAGAATAGCAGCTTTTGTAAGTTCTTGGTATATGGCCCCCTTCCGTCCTTTAGGTTTCCTCCTTCGTCCTGATAAAAGAATGACGGTACAATTATGCAAAATAAAGTGTAAAAATACAAGAGTCAAATCAATTGATGGCTGTTAGTGACAGACAGACAGCACACTTGGCAGTCAGTACTGCACATTGAGAAAAATACTGCCGTCTCATTGTCTCATTGGAGACAGGAAACGAATGCTTGGGAGACTTACACGCTGGTCTCGGATTGGGCTGCCTGCATTTCCGTAGGGGTACTTCACCTATAAAAACACACCAGTCAGTGCACAGATTGCCTGATATGCAGAACAGCATTTACTATAGAGAATAGCAACGCTGGAAAGGTTCATGTGCACCAAGGCTAACAGCCCACTCAATCCAAATGCTGGCATCAGGAACTGACTATTCAATCAAATCATTTACTGTTGAGGGAATAATGAATAAAATAAAGGGAATGATTCTATAAGGCTGTAACTAATCAAAACAAGAACTGACTGGCGCGCCGGCAAGGCAAGGCTACCTAATCGGAACAGATAGGGGGGGCGACAGAGAATATCAGCGGCCCCTACTTATCTTTTAGCCTTCCAGAAGGCCAAGAACAGTACGAGCCGGCTGGAACCACACATGCGGTTGTCACGTACACGGAAGGTACCGAGAAAGGGGGGGAGATGCCCAAAGGGCTTTAAAAGGGATACAGCTGATACATATGGCAGAGCCTCCTCCTGTACATGCTGAATGTATGTCAGACGGCCGCTCCCGGATTGCAATCTGCCAGACAATAAACCGGTGATTTGCAACTTCTCCCCGTGTCAGCTGTGAATCTCTTCTCATCATCGGTGGAGACGCCGTGCTCCAACAATTTGGGGGCTCGTCCGGGATCCCCAGGAGATTCGCAAGATTCGGCTAAGGGGTGACGCGGCCTACTTGGACACAGAGAACTGCGAGGCGCCGACTAGAAGTGGTAAGCAGAGCCTGTTACATCAAAATCTGCACATTGGATATGTCAAATTGAGCAGTTTGAAGTGTCCAGTGGCCCGTCGGTAAAGTAAGACGGAGGAGAGGTTGCACGCACTGTGTTTATACAATATATTGTGTTGTCTATGTGTTGTGTATGCATTGTGTCTAGGTATCGTGCGCAGAGAGATAGAACCTTAAGGAGCAGAGGGTATGGGACCCCGCAGGGAAATAGAATTTTAAGGAGCAGAGGGTACGGGACCCCGCAGGGAAATAGAATTTTAAGGAGCAGAGGGTACGGGACCCCGCAGGGAAATAGAATTTTAAGGAGCAGAGGGTACGGGACCCCGCAGGGAAATAGAATTTTAGGGAGCAGAGGGTACGGGACCCACACAGGGAAATAGAATTTTACGAGCGGTAGAAAAGCTGGGTGGGAGACCCAGGGAATTCAGGACCCCGAACTCTAGATTGGGAGGAGGGAATAAGGTCCCCCTCTCTAACTAAAAAAAAAAAAAAAAGAGAGAGAGGGTGAATCAAAGCACCAGCTTGGGTGCAGTTGTACTGGTTTGTGTGTGAGCAGCGTTGTGGGTTCTTCCTGTTCAGGGTGCTCGCCGCTCGCTCTGTGTTGGTTGAGCTTGCCCGTGGCTCTGCTGTCACTGCTTGCGGTCTTACAGTTTGTCAGAACCGAAGGGGAGTTCTCACAGAACACCCCCTTCCAAGTTGACATTGCTGGAGATCGGGGGGGTTTCGGCTGGGAGCGGGCCTGTTTGACTGGGATTGAGCTTGTGGGACGTGCCCTGTTCAGGGGGGACACAACAGTAAGCTGCTTTGAATATAGTCTTATTATTTTAGAAGTTGTTGATTTATGTATTGGTGGTGTTTGTTAGTAGGACATTCGACTAGGATAAGGAGGTAGCTGATGCCGGGGAGCGTATGTGTGGGGCGGTTCGGAGCGCCGGATGTCGAGTAGAGGATAAACGCTCACTGGGAGAATTACTGTGGAAAACGGAGAGAGAGCATGCTAGGCAGAGGGATGAAGCAGCACGCCAGAGAGCGAGCGCTAATTTGATGCAGAAGTGGGGAAAGTAATTACGTCCGCAGTTTTGGGTCCTTGTTCAACAGATAAGTTGCAAGTAAAGATGTATAAAGCAGAAATAAGTACAAAGTAGAAGAGATCAAGTTAGCAGGGGTCGGGATAGAGCATTTGTGCATTTCCATAAAACGTCATTGACAGTAGTGGAAGTGCGGGTTGGTAAATTTAGAACTTAAAATCTTAATAATAAATCTTAAAATAATAATTAAATAATAATTAAATCTTAAAATAATGTATTTGAATAAAATATTGTGATTAATAGATTTTATGGATTATAGAGACTAAGTTTAGAGATAAAGGGTATTAAAGCACATCTTTGTGAGAAAAATAACAGTTTATAGACCAGAGGTTTTAGTATATGTGTGCCCGTAGATAATTGGGTGCAGTGTTAGGGATTTTAGTTAGGAGAGGAAATAAGTAGAAAATAAATAATAATAATAATAATAATAAATAATAATAAATAATTTAGAGCCACACATCAAGGTGAAGTAACTACTGTCAGGGAGAGAATTAAAAAAAAAAAAAAAAAAAAGAATAGAGCACGGGTTGACTGTGAGGAACTCTGTTCATTTTTAGACAGGAAAACAGTTCAAGTGACAGTAGAGTGCAGAAAAGCATTAAAATGCAGGCCCTGGTAAAGGCAGCAGAAACACCAGTACAGCAGTTGGGGAGAGAGCACCCCCTGCTTAAAGCGAGGATAGAAAAGATGTGTAAAAAGTGGGGGAATAGAACAAAGGCCCTGGTAACTAAGTGGCCTAAAGGGGGCACATGGGATGTGGCAGTGTGTGAGGAGATGGAGACTCTGATAAAGTATCATAAGGCTAATAAGAACACAGAAAGGCGTAAAAAGAAAAGGAGTGAGGAACTGGAGGTACTGAGGTTATTTAAAGCAAAGGGAGAGGCCTGGAGAAGGGAGCAGAAAGCCATGAGAAAGGCACTAAATGAGAAGAAGGGGGGTGAGAAAGAAGAGATGAGGCAGGAAGAAATATGGCCACTGTCATATCAAAGTCAGTGTCCGTTAGTGGAAGCCCCCCCTCCTTCATACAAGGGTCAGTTTCCAGTAATAGAGGGGAAGGTAGAATTCAGAGGTGAGGTGACACAGAAGGATGAAGGAAGTAGGGAGCAGAACGGAACGGCAAGTTGTTTAGATGGATACAGGGCAGTGAGTGCATTGCTGCGGCAGGCAGTGCAGGAAGGACTGCGAGGGAGTGAGAGAAGAACAGAAGGCCAGGCATGTGGGCCTGAGAAACAAGGGAGTGAGATAAAGGTGGGGTACGGAGCAAGTGGTAGTAATGCAGAAGGGCTGGTGCATCTGCTGGACACCCCTAACCCTCCATCTAAAGGATGGAGTCAGTTTCAGGAGAAGGAGACAGAAACAGAGAGTGAGGAAGGAGTAGAGGAGGATAATGCAGATCATAGAATAGTGAGAAGCAGGAGGGCTGTGAAGCCCCCCACCAGGGACACTCCGATGCTTCCGCTGAGGGTGAACGGAGCACAGACACAGTAGGTGCCGTGGGCAGGACAAGATCTGGAGGGCCTGATTCTCAGACTCCCAGTTCTGGCAGAAGGGGCCGGAAAATGGATAAAAGCATTTGAGGAGGAAACTATGGGTCGGCTCCTGGCGATGGGGGACATAAAGGCGGTTCTGGCTTGCGTTTTGGGGGTAGACGGAATGGAGAGACTGCTGCGAAGCAGTGGCCTGGCAGCGGCGACAGGGACTCCTGTGAATGATGCATGTCACTTTGACGGTTACCATGCTAACTGCTGGCATCAGCTGCGACTAATGTTTCCTCCACGGCTGAGTGTGGTTAAAATGAAGGTGGAGCCCATCAAGGAGGGGGAGAGCCCAGCTGCCTATCTGCAAGCTCAAGAAAAGCGGTGGCGCACTGAGACGGAGCAGGACCTGCAGAATCCGGCATTCAGAGAGAGGAGGAGGACTTTGCTAAAGAGCGTGAGAGGGAACTGACAAAGAAATGGAATCAGATGCAGCTGGAGGAGCTGACCGCTAAAAAGAAAAAGTCCAGGCACCAGTGGTCTCTCCGGACCCAAGCCCCGGGGGCAGCCTGTGGACAGCCGACAGTCTCCTGTCGCTGGGGCCCCCCATGATACTAATTGGCCTCAGGTCCCTAATTGGAACAGAGTGAGTAGATACAATGGATGGGGGTTTCCTCAAAGGGCACCCATTTACCCACAAATTTGATGATCCCAGACTTTGGAGAGACTGGGGAACAGGCTGGTTCAGCTGGTGTGCTGGAGCTGTGATCAGCCAGGACACACCTGTATGTTCCAAAATCTTGTTTAGTGGAAGTTCAGATAGGTTACAAACATGTAAATATGCCCATACTAATATTAGAGCATATCCCAGTGAATTTGTCAGGCAGAGATGCTTTGTGTCAGCTGCAGATAGACATAAAATGTACAGAGGGGGGCGTAGAGGTGCTCAGTGGACAGTACAGCCTTCTGCGACAAAATTTGTTGTTCAATAGGGGACAGCATAGTTCATAAGGGATTGAAGATGTTACTGATGAAGTTGGGGAAATTCTAGAACAGTGTGGCCCATTTATACAGGAACAATATAGCAATAGGCTGAATTGGACATAGAACAAACATACTTGTTTGTTGCAATGGAGAGATTTCAGTGTGAGGGAATGTGGGCTGCTACTGAAGGTGAGTTGGTGAGAGTCAGTGGAGTGCAGAGTATGTAGGAGACTTGAGAGGTTTGTGGCTGTGGAGCATGATAGGAGGGCAGTGTGAAGGGAAATAAAGTGCAGAGGAATGTTGGCAGGAGACAAAGTGTGGAGGTTAGTTTATGATTTGTGTGCAGCGAAATAGTTAGTGGAGGATCAATCAGTGGGAGATCCCAGTCCTCACACCCTGCTAACAGATGTGCCACCTAGTGCAGAGTGGTTCACAGTTGTGGATTTGTAGATGGCATTTTTAAGTGTGTCCCTAACACAACAGTCACAGTGTTTGTTTGCGATCACCTATAGGGGTCAGCAGTTCATCCATGCGAGGATACTGCAAGGATGTGAACACATGCTTAGGGCAGATTTGGATGGATTGAATCACATTGCTACAGTATGTGGGTGATCTGCTCTGTGTTATATACACAGGCACTGAAGCCACCGTTGCTGAAGGTCTTAGCGAAAGGGGGGTTGAGGTGCCCAAAGCTAAGCTGCAATACTGATAAGAACAGGCTGCATGCTTGGGGTGTGAGTTCAGCCACGGGAGGGGGCCTTATGAGGCCTGTGTGTGGACACAAAGGGGATGCTAAAGACTCTGATGGTCTGTTTCACGACTGTGATGGATTTTTGGTTGTGCCTTTGTCGTGTGGTTGACACCTTAATAATGCATGCGCATGGTCTTGACCATTGCGCAAGGAGGGAGTGCTATGAAAAGAAAAGAAAAAAAACAAGGTTTATGAGTTGAAGTTGTACATGGGGTGTCTAACTCAAATATGCAAAGTTATTTTCAAGCAGGAAGAGGGGAAAGCAAGACGGCAAGAGAAGAACAGACACAGGAGGTTTGCAGGCAGGGTATGCAGTGGTGGCCAGACAAGGCCAGGATTATGTAACCTTGAAGGCAGACAGACTGGGGGGAGCCCAGTCAGCCCAGAGAGCCGAGGTGATAGCGGTTATCGAGGCCCTGAAATTAGCAGAAGGGAAAGAAGTTACCATAGACTCAGACTCAGCATATGCTGTAGGCGCAGTGCATGTGGAACTCAGCCAATGGCTGAGGGCAGGATTCTTGACCGCGGGAAACAAGCCAATAAAACACGAAGCAGAAATGAGGGAATTGGCAAAGGCCTTGATGCTTCCCAAAAAAGTGGCGGTGGTCAAGTGCAAGGGACATGAAGGGTCAGGAACAATGGTAGCGAAAGGAAATCAGGCCGCAGATGAGGAAGCAAAGAGGGTCACAGGGTACGTGATGTCCAAACAGATGATCATGGTAGAGGAGGAAGTTCACCCAAATTACCGATTGACCCTGGAGAAAGCGTTGGGATTGAGACATGCGTTCGGAACTGTGTATCATCCGCAGTCCCAGGGAAAAGTGGAGCGAATGAACCAAACAATAAAACAAAAATTGGCAGAAATCTGCGCGCAGACCAAAATGAATTGGGTTGACGCTTTACCACTGGCAATGATGTCAGTGAGGTGTTCCATAAACAGGGGGACCGGGTTCACCCCCTTTGAGCTCCAGACAGGCAGGCAGTTCCTAGGACCCCAGAAAGGGTTAACCTGGACCCCCAACGAGAAGGGGGAGCAAAATCCTAGAGCATATTATGATTGTTTGCAAGGTCTCGTTGCAGATTTCTCTAAACAGATCCAGGAGGCGAGACCAGAGAACCAGCCAGCCAAACCACACACGGCGGAGTGGGTCCTCCTGAAAGTCATCAAACGGAAGTGGTCAGAGCCCAGGTGGACGGGCCCCTTCCAGGTTACTGAGAGGACGTCACACGCGATTCGTCTGAAAGGCAAACGTGACACGTGGTTTCACTGGAGCCAGTGCGCGGCTGCGGAGGACCCAGGGAGAACCACAGCAGAGATCCAGGAGGCCCTTAGGGAAGGAATCCAGGGCGTCAGTTCGGCTGAACTAGACGCAACTCAGGTCTCAACAGAAGGGGCAGAATAATCCCCTGACCTGAGCAACCAGAGCAGGGTAGTCCACCCCTGCTCCAACGACCAGAAAGAACAAAAGCACCTCATCCACCGCCAGACAACACTAGGACCAGGATGGAGATCAAGATAAAAAGGGGAATGTTGGGGGAAACAAGTGTGTTATGTGTGATGCTTAAAATGCTTAAAATGTTAATGATTAGTGGTTTGTGAGCCATGCCAGCCATGGACCCCGAAGGGGGGCTGCGCCTGTGGCGGGCTGGGAGTGGAATTTCCCTGAAGCTCAGGGTTTTTGCCCTCCTTCCTAGGCTGGATGGACAGATTGTGTGTGGAACTCTTTGGAGTCCTAAAGGGGGGAGTGTGCGCTATGTTTGGGGAAGAATGCTGTACTTACATTCCCAACAACACAGCACCAGACGGCTCAGTGACCAGGGCACTCGAGGGTCTCCGGACCGTCTCCAAAACGATGCATGCACACTCCAGGATCAATAACATCTGGGATGCTTGGCTGACCTCGGCGTTCGGACAGTGGAAAGGCTTAATGAGCTCGCTTTTATTATCCTTTGCTACTTTTGCTGCGATTTTAGTTACTTGCGGGTGTTGTTGTATTCCCTGCCTGCGCGCACTGTCAGTTCGTCTCATCACTACCGTGATAGAGAAGCGGGATAGCTCCTATGCGCAGATGATGCCTCTCCTGCCTGTTGGGCCGGAGAGGGGCAAAGGTCATTTGGACAGCTTTGAACTACACCTCCCCCGCCAATAGGGTGATCTCCTTGCGGAGACCAAAAGGGGGAATGCAAAATTTCATAAATAAGGGAAAATATTACTAATCAGCATAATCAGGGTGATCTCCTTGCGGAGATCAAAAGGGGGAATTGAGGGAATAATGAATAAAATAAAGGGAATGATTCTATAAGGCTGTAACTAATCAAAACAAGAACTGACTGGCGCGCCGGCAAGGCAAGGCTACCTAATCGGAACAGATAGGGGGGGCGACAGAGAATATCAGCGGCCCCTACTTATCTTTTAGCCTTCCAGAAGGCCAAGAACAGTACGAGCCGGCTGGAACCACACATGCGGTTGTCACGTACACGGAAGGTACCGAGAAAGGGGGGGAGATGCCCAAAGGGCTTTAAAAGGGATACAACTGATACATATGGCAGAGCCTCCTCCTGTACATGCTGAATGTATGTCAGACGGCCGCTCCCGGATTGCAATCTGCCAGACAATAAACCGGTGATTTGCAACTTCTCCCCGTGTCAGCTGTGAATCTCTTCTCATCCACGGACCCGGTGGAGACGCCGTGCTCCAACACTGTATATAAGTGAACTTTATTGTCATTCACACCATACAACAGTACAACAACGGAAGCATAGCTGAACAAAATTGCATACCTCCAGGCTCAATGTGCAGACATAAAAAGACAGGTGCACATAGTCAACATATGGATAACACAAAGAAAATTTCACTTCTTACACAGAAGTAATTAAGACTGTGTAAAACAGCATAAGGCAGCACAGGACAGACACTAAATATACAAACCAATATACATATATCTTGCGCCTTCCATAAATTCCATTATTTCTTTACTCTCAGGGTACCTAAAGTAAGAATTCTGCCTTTTCTGATTTACATTATGGGGACATATTCACCTGTTATCTTACTATTTCACAATGATTATCTGTGATGTTTAAACACATCACAGCAGCAGAATTTACCGATTCCATTATACAATACAGTAACCATGTGGATTAGAGCCCCGTATGTTTACCGTTTCATGGTAACAAACACGATCTATTACTCTAAGTAAAACTCCATCCATCCCTTATGAACATTTTATTTTTAAGTATTCCAAGACACACACTTCCAAAACAATATGATTGTCACAGAATACAAGACTCAACAACACCAGACAGCCCTATTCTGACTTTCATTCTTCAAGTGTTGAGTTACTCTGGCCATCATTTTGCCATTCTTACCGGGGCTAATGGAACCAGGGTTGTTTTCTGGAGCAATCCACACAAGTTTCGGGGTGACAATGAAACAATTAAGACGGACCAATTAGTGCTGGGCTGTTTATCGGATATTTACGGAATATCGATATATTATCAAAACCAGATAAAGGAGGACACAATACAGTTTATATCGACATAATTTGGTCGTTTGTTAAAATCGGGCGCTATTAAAGACTTTGAATATAATTCCTTCCCCTTTTAGAAGTAACGCGAGAGCTGCGGTCCCGACGTTGCACAGACTCCCAGAATTCACAGCGAAAAGCGACCCATTCAGTTAGGATTCATGGGGGTTTGATGGAGGGCTTAATGCAATGGGACAGATAATATGTCACATGTGGTTTTCATTTAAAACTGAATATTTACCACACTTGAAGGAAATTTTCATGTATTGCTAATCTTCCTAAAAATACAGAGGTGGGTCTATGCACTTATGCCGATATTATGTTTTGTTTACCCATGTTTACAGTTTTATCCTTAACATAGCCTCCACGGGTTTGCTCTAAAGACATCTCATTTCATTTACACAATGACAATAAAGCTATCTTTATCTTATCTGAGAGTGGAAGAAGCAAAATGACGCAATGCTAACGTTAGCATTAGCAAACAGCTGCCTAGTAATCTTTGGAAGTAACACGTTACTATAATTCCACTACGTTTGGCTGTAAGGAGTAATATAGCTAAATACTACGGTGGCCCCTAGAGACAAAACACACACAAAAGAAAAAGCAGAAACAAAATGAAAATGCGCAGCAAATTAAAAAAACACACAAAAGAAAAAGCAGAAACAAAATGAAAATGCGCAGCAAATTAAAAAAACACACGCAAAAGAAAAAGCAGAAACAAAATGAAAATGCGCAGCAAATTAAAAAAACACACACAAAAGAAAAAGCAGAAACAAAATGAAAATGCGCAGCAAATAAAAAAAACACACGCAAAAGAAAAAGCAGAAACAAAATGAAAATGCGCAGCAAGTTAAAAAAACACACGCAAAAGAAAAAGCAGAAACAAAATGAAAATGCGCAGCAAGTTAAAAAACACACACAAAAGAAAAAGCAGAAACAAAATGAAAATGCGCAGCAAGTTAAAAAAAACACACGCAAAAGAAAAAGCAGAAACAAAATGAAAATGCGCAGCAAGTTAAAAAAACACACGCAAAAGAAAAAGCAGAAACAAAATGAAAATGCGCAGCAAGTAGACAATCCCAAACCGGAAGTGCTCCACCACGCTAGGGGGCGCGGTGAGCTCATGTGGCACAGTCGCTACACAGTAGTGATGGGAAGTTCGACTGAATTAACTAATTTGATTCTTTCGAGCTGTCCGTTGTAATGAATCGATTCTAAAATCGATTCTGTGATTCACTTTTTTTCCGTCTTTTTTGCGCCTGACCGTATGAGTCAACGAATCATGGGATCGGATAATAAATCAAACGGTGTCTCAAGGTTACGTTATTTGACTGAAAGATGGGGCTGGTGTTAAACAAAAATGTTCAGCTTGACTATTCACAATAAAAAAAACAATATATAAAAAGCAGAAAGGGTGCCGATGCTGAATAAACACGCGTGTATATATAGTTCTTATTTTCTTGACTTTAGCCAAATTCATGTGCATGAGTATCAAGGACTACATCACAGTTAACAACTGCAATATTACCAATACAATCACACACACATACAATGAGCATGAGTAAACTTGCATACGTTGTTGTGTAAACGTCAAAGTTAATAAATATCTTTGGTTTTTGATGAAAGACATATGGTTTTATTATGCAGAAATGCAATAATTTACTGTTGTGAACGCCGCAATGGCTCTTGGGATCGGTTCGCAAACCATCCGTTTGAGTCGCCGACGGAGTGTCCGAGAGTCCGTTCGATGAACAAATCGAACTTCGGACACTCGGTCGGTGACTAAAACGAATGGTTTGCGAACCGATCCCAAGAGCCCTCGCCGCCTCGCGGCATTTGCTGCGGAAATGCAGTTACGCTGTTGAAAGGAATAAAATTAACGCAGCTGTTCACAGGGCTGTCAACTTTGGTCAGCCGGTTGGCCAGAGATTTTCCATTTCAGACAAGTCCGCACACGCATTTACACCTTTGTGACAGTTTTATTCCCTTGTAAATGGTCTGTAGGGTTTGCAAACTACCCCAACGCTTTTGCTGCAGCTAATTTTAGGTTTATAATGTAATAATATAAATTTGCAGTAAGATTTCTTGCACGAGCGTGAGAATCCGAAAGCGTGAGTGTCACGCCAGATGCGTGAGAGTTGGCAGCCCTGTGTTCATTTATCACAACAGTAAATTATTGCATTTCTGCATAATAAAACCATATGTCTTTCATCAAAAACCAAAGATATTTATTAACTTTGACGTTTACACAACAACGTATGCAAGTTTACTCATGCTCATTGTATGTGTGTGTGATTGTATTGGTAATATTGCAGTTGTTAACTGTGATGTAGTCCTTGATACTCATGCACATGAATTTGGCTAAAGTCAAGAAAATAAGAACTATATATACACGCGTGTTTATTCAGCATCGGCACCCTTTCTGCTTTTTATATATTGTTTTTTTTATTGTGAATAGTCAAGCTGAACATTTTTGTTTAACACCAGCCCCATCTTTCAGTCAAATAACGTAACCTTGAGACACCGTTTGATTTATTATCCGATCCCATGATTCGTTGACTCATACGGTCAGGCGCAAAAAAGACGGAAAAAAAGTGAATCACAGAATCGATTTTAGAATCGATTCATTACAACGGACAGCTCGAAAGAATCAAATCAGTTAATTCAGTCGAACTTCCCATCACTACTGTGTAGCGACTGTGCCACATGAGCTCACCGCGCCCCCTAGCGTGGTGGAGCACTTCCGGTTTGGGATTGTCTACTTGCTGCGCATTTTCATTTTGTTTCTGCTTTTTCTTTTGCGTGTGTTTTTTTAACTTGCTGCGCATTTTCATTTTGTTTCTGCTTTTTCTTTTGCGTGTGTTTTTTTAACTTGCTGCGCATTTTCATTTTGTTTCTGCTTTTTCTTTTGCGTGTGTTTTTTTAATTTGCTGCGCATTTTCATTTTGTTTCTGCTTTTTCTTTTGCGTGTGTTTTTTTAACTTGCTGCGCATTTTCATTTTGTTTCTGCTTTTTCTTTTGCGTGTGTTTTTTTTATTTGCTGCGCATTTTCATTTTGTTTCTGCTTTTTCTTTTGTGTGTGTTTTTTTAATTTGCTGCGCATTTTCATTTTGTTTCTGCTTTTTCTTTTGCGTGTGTTTTTTTAATTTGCTGCGCATTTTCATTTTGTTTCTGCTTTTTCTTTTGTGTGTTTTTTTAATTTGCTGCGCATTTTCATTTTGTTTCTGCTTTTTCTTTTGTGTGTGTTTTGTCTCTAGGGGCCACCGTAAAATACCCTTTCAAGTTAAATAACACAATTAACAGTACCGAAATTTAAATGGACTTGTTACTTTTGTCTTTCGTTAAAATATTAAGTTACAAATGCGTCCTGTTCCGCTAATTTCCGGTTTATGATCTAACGCCATCCGACCTTACTGACAATTTGTCAGTTGTATTGTTTCGCACTGTCACAGCTGCAACACTAAAATGATATAACTACCAGGCATTGGCATTGTCTCCGCGATCCTTGAAAATCCATCGTCAAAGCATCTCTGTTGCAGAAACATCGCTACCGAACATTGATTCGACATTCCCCCGATGTCTGCGCCATGTTTCTCAACAGCGAGGCGACGTTAATGTGCTCACTATGCTACCTATAGCCCACTGTTATTTTTCCTTATTTGGCTTTATAACCCACAACAGGTTTATAGTATATATGTATTCCTATAGGGTAGATGTGTTCTGTTAGCCCCACATGCAGGCATACTGTTTAAAAGCACATATATAGAAACAATCCATTACAACGTTTACTGTTTGATATTGACAACATGACAGAAACAGAATCACTAGGTTTAACATTTATGCTGAAGTGATTATAACACAGCAATACTGTCCGATAGTGGTGGGCGGATCGATCCAAATATCGATAATAATGTTGGTATTTATATTGATCAATACCAGTTTAATGAGATCGATACTTATAAGTTTCAATCTCTCTCCCGAATGCACCGCAGCTGTGTGTTCGCGCTGCTGCTCTCAATTGCTGCTCCCAGCTGTCACATGACTCAGCGGCGCCAGGCTAGCAAACAGGCGCGGGCGCACACACATACACACACACACTATAATATTTCTAATAAAGTATTTTAATAGTGGGTCGCTGAGCCATGCTCACAATAATTAACCCTCTGGAGCCTAGGGGTAGGAAACACACTTTCACTGACTGGGGCATGGTCACACATTTCTTCAAATATCATAAACTTAATTCATGACAAATAAATTATTTCTTATATATTTGGTTTGGCAACAAACTCATCTTAATCTTAGTGTACTTTGTAAATATGTCAAATTTATGTGAAGTTTGTAATTTGACATTCAAAGTATAGACATTGCAAAATGCAGTTTGGAACACTTGCAGAAACATTATAAAAGTACATAGTAAGCAATGCTGGCAGTTTGTTTTGATCCCAGATATCTGATCACCAAAGTCTTGGCTACATGAAGATGACTAAATGGTGTAGTTGCAACATTCATTTGGATAAATAAATAAGAAAAACCTAACTCATGTAACTATTTCTGGCTCCTTTCATTGAATATGTAGCAACTTTAATGTGTATGAATGAACCATTGTCACCTGGCCACGTCCCTACCCCCCTTTTATGGCGCTGATGGGGACGTACAGTATCTGGATCGCGTTTCACCATTGCGCTGTTAATCAAATTACCATGCGAATGCGATTTGAATACGCGCTACACGCCCCCGATGCAGGTAAAACAAAGTAAGGTGACATGGTTTACTTTTTTGCCGATTCAACCTAATTTAAAAAACTTTAATACTTCCGTCAATGGATGTTTTGAAAAGAAGACAGATTACGGATTTTTCATGATTCTACATTAAGATTTGTGGGATTCAATAGAATTATAAAGAACATACAATGAATAGAGGAAAAGGAGAATATAGCTTAAAGCAGGGCATGATGAAAGGAGGGGGTTGATTCTAAAATAATACAACTAACAGAAATCAGGAACTGACAGTGTGCGAGCAGGGCAGGATGACCTCGTCCCAGACAGTTGGAAAAGAGGAACAGATGCTTATTTTAACTTTTGCTTAACAAAAGGGGGCTGCAAAAATGCTGACACAATAAGATGCTGGGAGGGGGGACATGTGCTAACTGACAAACAGAAGCAAATGTAAAAACATGTTGATGTCACGTAGCTGGGAAAATACCAAAAGAGGGGGGAACACGTACCCGGAGGGCTATAAAAAGACAGCCGATAACTATTGTTCGAGCTTCTTACTGTACATGCTGAATGTATGTCAGATAGTCGCTCCCTGATTGTAATCAGTCAGAGAATAAACTGGTGACTTGCAACTACTCCTCGTCTCAGCTGTGAATCTCTTCTCATCCACGGACCCGGTGGAGACTACTTACTCCAACAGATTTCAGCGAGATATAAACTGAAATAGACGCGAAAAGTACGTTGCATCGCCGACGATGCACTCGACCCCAGAGGGTAAAACAGCAGGGATAGTTCGGGGTTTAATCATCAGATGCATGCGTTTATTACAATTGCACTACTACAACCCACACACCGGCACTGCTCACCGTGCACGTCGCCCCGTTTACTCCTCATACACACGGTGGGCGCACGCACACATACACACACACTACACACAACAATAAACATTAACCACTATACATGACATAACACACAGCACATTTATAATCACACAAGCGATTACTTATAACTATTTATAAGCTATCATCAGTCCAAGGAGTGACGCCGATGTTTCCGTTCTGCCTTATTTGCTGTAACTGTAGTTCCGCTTTTTGCCAGCAGGCTGCGCACAGACAGCGTTTCTGTGGGCTGCACATGGTATGTAGTTAGATTAGTATTTCATAACTGCACTGCAGGACATTGCGTAAAATCATTTTCTGCAGTAAGTATTGGAGTGTTTATAAAGGATCTTTTAAAAAAAAAAAAAAAATAATAATAATAAATCAGTTTCTCACAAACACCTCCATTCATGACTGACTGAAATATCAAGGATGAAAGTGATTAGGATCAGCTCAGAGAGCCCATGCCGAGCTGTTGCTAAAGTAGCAGCAGTCAACTTTAAACCAATGTTAAACAAATACTAGTCTGAAAACAATCAGTCATTAAAATTAATCAGCTTGCTAAGTTGTGTTTCCTTTAATAATATAAATGTTATAGAAAAATGGAAACCCCACGCTCTCCGCGAATATTAATCACCAAGATTTATAAAAACCGCAACTGTACTGAAAAATAACGTTGCTTATGAATGTTGGCAAGTAAAAAGTATTTGTACTTTGTGATCAAGTGCCATTCTTGGCACATCACACAACGACGAAATGTGTCCTCTGCATTTTAACCCATATGTGACATATTAGTGGGCGGCTATATTATTTAGCTTCATTCTTAAAATAATAATACTAATACCAATAATAATAATAACAAAACCAAATATCCTGTAAATTTTAGAATGTGAAATGGTCGGCTAAGTTGACCTCGAACGGTTCTGCGTACTCATTGTTTTTTTTTTTTTTTTTTTTTCGTTTCTTGTTTTAAGAAACTGAAGCCACCCAATCAGCGTGCCAATGGAGTGACGTCAAGCGAAGGTTCAGAGAGATTCTAGAATTTATAGTTATTGCTACGTATATCTGGAAGCAGAAGCTGTATTTTTTTTTATTTCTCTCAGTCTTGATTTGGGCTTGGTTGGTGATTACTGTTCCTGTTCAATTCCTTTAAATAACTTCGGCAATGGCTCCTTTCAGTCGCTTACGTAGTTTTCTACGCACTTGTCTGAGAAGCTTGAAGCGTTCCAACTTTCGTGTGGGCAAATCCACTGCACCATGCTCAAGTGTTGCAACGGGGGTTGCTATAAATGGCAACGCCCCTGCAACGGTCGGGAGTGGCATCCACCTCCCCAGTGGACACGGGGATCACGGGGATCAGTGGGCGGCAGTCTGGGAGAAAATTACAGCCCTCGAAGACGAGGTGGGCCGTTTACGGTCCGAGATCTCCCAGCTTGCCGGTGCCCTGACTCACCCAAATATGCCCCGGAGCAGTTCGGAGACCACTCTTATAGTCCCCACTTCAGCTCCAAGCTGTTTCCCGCCCCCTCCTCCTCCTCCACCGCCTCCTCCTCCACCGCCGCCTCCTCCTCCTCCGCCTGCTAATATCCAGGGCCCGAAGCAGAAGAGGAGTCATCCTCAGGGAAGTGGCACAGGACCCACTAATGGCCCCAGCATGGTGGATGTTCTGGCGGAGCTGCCGCACATTAAACTGCGCCCAGTGCAGAGGTCGCCAGTTGGGACGCCAGTGACCAGGAGGGGACCGACGCAGGGGACGCCCATGCCCTCAGAGGACTTTGCTGCCATTTTAGCAGAAGCACTGAAGAAAAAGTTTAAGCATCAGAACCACTCTGATGAGTAAGAGCAGCAGTCCTCTGAGGCCTTTAACACTAGGTTTGCTAAACCTACGCAAATCTACGTAAAATCCCCTCGGCCCGACCGGAATGGAACTCCGTAACCGATTCATGCTGCAAAAGGCAATGGAAGCAGAGAGGGAAGCTTTTGCAGCTGCTGCATCATTTGCTGCTGCTGTGCCAGGAACTGTTCAGACAACTCAGTGCCAGGTACAAGAGAGCTGCAACAGGAATCGCAGCAGATATCTCTGCGCAAAGTGTTGCAAATTCACCTGCGCCAAATGCAGGCACAGAGGTTACTGGGTCTGCAAACGCTGCAAACACTGACTATGAAACCACTGAGATGATGAAGAGGAACTGAGGGACTGAGAATTTTTTTTTACTTCTTTTATTATTATTATTATTATTATTGATTCTGTTTTCAGTCTATTTTTGACAAATAAAACACTTGTGTTTCTATATTTTGTGAAATTGTGTCTTTCATATTTGTGGGTCAGTCAGAGTGTGGGATATTTTGTATAGATATGGCAAGCTTGCCAGCAGCAGTGGCGGTAAAGAAATGCAAATGTGGCAGGGTTCACAGGTAACTAGTGTTTTTGCACAACAAAAGCAGGAGGACAATGGAGCTAATGGCCTCTCCACCCGAGGTCGGGCCGAGGGAATTCTCACCAGAAAATAAAAAGCTCAGTAAACCTAGTGTTAAACCTTTTTTACTTAAACTTTTTTTACTTAAATTTTTTATACTTATAACATTTTTATACTTATAACATTTTTATACTTATATCATTTTTATACTTAAGATTTTTATACTTATATACTTTATATACTTAAACTTTATATACTTATACTTTGTGTACTGATTCTATATACTTATTAATAAATAATATATTTATATCACTATTATTTTTAAAAGAGTTGCTGATTTTGTAATACTGCTGCAGCATTCTCCACATGCTAATCACTGCCCCACATCGAATTGGCACTTTGATCAGCCACGAATCACTTCACTACCCCCTGTTGAATGTTGCATCGTATGTTGTTAGATATTTCGTAGTAGTAAGTACTTCATTATTAGGCTGCACAATATTGGAAAAGATGTATTTCTGCAATGAGTATTGCAGTATTTATTTAAATTGAAAATGCTTAAAACAAACCAATTTCTCACAAACACATCTATTCATGAGTGATTTAAACGGCAAGGATGAAAATGATTAGGATTACCTCTTATGATTAGCTCTTGCCAAAATAGGGCTTGTAAACTTTTGTGGTACTCAGAATTAACCCAAACAACTATGACTCTATAATCCTCTATAATCACTCTCACTCTGTCACACTTGAATCAAACTCCAGACCTCACATGTAATGAGCAAAGTTTTCTTCTTTATTCAGCAATCCAGCATAGTGTTCCAGCCACACTCGGGGACAATGCGCAATGCACCCCGCACCCAGAAATCAGCAGGTTAATATACTATAAGACGAATTCCTCTATATGGACTTCTAAGTCCTGATTGGTTACCAAACATCTGCAAACCAGGTTTCGAACATACAACAAACATAATACGCCACCTCTATTGGTCTACTTCAAGGATGTTCAACTTCCAATCCTCGTTAGGCCTAGGCCTCCTATGAGTCCCACACATAAGCCTGTCTTTCCAGCCTAGGAAGGAGGGCAAAAACCCTAAACATTAGGGAAATTCCACTCCCAACCCAGCAAAAAGGTGCAACCCCCCCTTCGGTGTCCATGGCTGGCATGGCTCACAACGCTATCAGTAAGGGAAACCCCAACCCTATATTACCTAAATAAAGACTTCAGCGTAAACATATACAACCCTTATGGGTACATAACTTGCTTGTGTGTTCAAATGCTACCATACAACAAACTGCGTCTAGCATAGTACAGCAGCTACATTTCAAGGCCTCCTGCAGGTCCCCTTTCTCCCCCCGGCGATGTTCCCTTCAGCCCAGTTCTACAAGGTCTGTGGCCTGCAAAGCTGGTTCCGTGCAGGTGGCTGCGAGGCAAGGACACACGGCACCATCCCCAAAACAACAAAACCTGAGACACAAGAACAATCCTACAATGCCTCCCAACCCTGGCCTACCATCACTTTAAATTTCCCTTCCACACTTTGAACTAATGTTAAACATATACTACATAATCCTGAAAAGGAGTGGTCACTAAAATTAAACAGCGAAGAGAAAGCGAAGAACAGTGAGAGGACACCACTGTTTATGGTGTCCTCATCGACCCTTCGCTTGACCCTCTATAGCACAGGTGTCAAACTCCAGTCCTGGAGGGCCGGAGCCCTGCACATTTTTGGGTTTCCCCTCATTAAACACACCTGATTCAACTCCTTGTGCTAATTACCACACAGCTCTTGAGCTGAATCATTTGTGGTGGAACAGGGAAAGAACTAAGCTACACAGGGCTCTGGCCCCCCAGGACTGGAGTTTGACACCCCTGCTCTATAGTCTGCCTACAGAACCAACAGACCTGTGGACGATGCAGTTAACACTGGACTCCATTTCTTACTCCGACACTTGGAGTGCCCTGAGACATATGTTAGGATTCTGTTTGTGGACTTTAGCTTTGCATTTAATACTATTCTATCGGAGCTAATGCGGACTGAACTCTCACAACTGTCTGTGCCTGATCCAAAATAACATATTATAACCACGATGGCCCAGTTTTACGCTACAATCATTGAGTCCATCCTCACCTGCTCCATCACAGCCTGGTTTGGATCAGCCACTGAACGAGACAAGGCCAGACTGCAACACATCATCCACTCAGCAGAGCGAATAATCGGCAGTAACCTGCTTACCCTCCAGACACTTTACATCACCAGAACCAGGAAACGGGCATACAAAATCTTTGAGGACCCATCTCACCCTGCTCACCACATCTTTCAAGCCTTACCCTCCATGAGAAGACTCATGGCAATCAGAACCAAGACCACAAGACACGCCAAGAGCTTCTCCCCTCAGGTAGTCTCTCTCATTAACCAAACCAGTCTCTGAATGGACGTTCAATTAATCGTCAGCTGCAGTGAAATGTCCACCAGCATAACCAGTGAACAACTGATAAACTTCCTCTATGATTATATTCTGCACTCTTGCACATTATGCACACATACTGCAAACTCTGTATACATATTGCACTCTTGCACATATAGTTGACTTGGCTGCTAATTAATAACGGCACCATTTAAGAGCCCTTTAAATTATTATGCCATTTATGTAGTTTATATTCATACTACAATTATTACTATGTACACACATATATAAATATCATAATACCATCATCACTGCCATTTATAAAATTAATTATCATGTAATTATCATATTACCTAATTGCCAATCTATTGTTTATTACCTTTCTGCATATGTCTTTGCTAAACGTGGTATGTTCTTTGTAATGTCATGTAAAAGCACCACCAAGGCAAATTCCTTGTATGGAAACATATCTGGATTCCGATTCTACATCCTTCATCAGTACTAGAAAACTTCCATCCAGCGTTGCATTTCACTTTGACGCTGTCGCTTTTGAAACACTTTTCTGTGATCTAGCTCTTGTTTTGGTCGCCGGCTATCATCCAACAAAAGGTTCATTTCAGCTCTCCTAATCTGACATAAACCACACTCACAAACACTTTCGGGTTACTGTGCCACCGGGAAGGGATGGACTCCGGTCGGGATGGGTTTCCAGCATTTCCTATCCTGGCTGTTCTCTTTAGGGACAAACACAAGAATGGAGTCTACCCAGCTGGAAATTGTACGTTCCCTGTACGTTCAGAGAACGTACCCATTGGTGTAAAGGACGTCGCTGTGTAACCTTCCCAGAATGTTCCCGGGATGTCACGATGTGGAGTTCTTTAGACGTTCGGGGAACATCATTTTGGGAAAATTCGGGGAACTTTCACGACGTGTTGGTAACATTTTGGGTCCTATGTGGTCTTTTCATCACTTTCCCAGGATTTTTATAGATCTTGAGTGACAATTACAGTAACCTTTAGGGGACCTACCTGGAATGTTATTTTTTAGTCCTTGCACCACCTTCTCAAAGCTAGGGCTATACGATCACATCACCATATGTGATCTTTCCACGAGTAATACTGAGATTTTTATGCAACAGAAAAGGAGAGATTACCCAAAATAACCTGTAATGAAATAGGACTTGTTATTATCTACCAATTAACATAGTGTGACAAATAGGTTAGTGGTGTTACCCCGAGCTGCAACAACAGACACAAAACAGTACCTAATCCAATGAGTAATATTGTGCATGCGCACATCACAATGATGCGGAGGTGGATTTTTCGTACAGCACAACTCAGATCGTTTGCAGAACTTTAGTAACATTACAGGGACTTTTGCACAACATTTAGGTGACTTAAAGTTTAATATATGCAATACCAAAACGTGTTTACACTATAAAACAATTATATCCAATGCATTTCAGTTCTTATTATTTCTTTTATTGTTCATAATTCGAGTGAGAGAGAGAGAGAGAGAGAGAGAGAGAGATGTTTTGGTTTTGGACCAAAAATGACTCAGATTATGTAAAACAATTATTTAAACAAATTATTTACATGAAACAATTACTTCAGTCACTGTAGTAACATCTAAAATGTTCTTTTCTCAAACTGAGCTGAAACCATCCAAAAACACTATCAATAAAAAAGAAAGAAACGTTTGAGAGAAAACTCCGTCACTGTCTTCAATTTGATATCGTGTAGATGGCCCAGGTTCTTCTTCCGCTGCCTGAAAATCATAAATAACAATATTTCCCAGTCACTTCGTTTACTTTTTAATTGCTTTTGATTACCCTTAGGTGTACAGGCTATGAGGTAACTTAGCATATTAACCAAATGTGTTTGCCATGTAAAGTGTGGAAATATAAGACAAAACTGAGATTATTAGTGGTTAGACTATGAGTAGGTGTCCATGAATTTGAGACAGAAACAAAGGTTTAATAGAGAGACAAGGTGAAGGGTAATTAAAGTAACCAGTTACACTAATATCTTGGATGTCCTCCTGTGTTGCCATAAAATGTTACAGCACCTTTGTCACGACCGGGTGACGGGCGAGCGAGTGGGATGCGGAAAAGCAGGAGCAGGGAGACCGCAATCCAAGGGCAACGGGGTTTATTATGGAGAACAAGCAGACAGGGGAGCACTCGGTTAACAACGTCAATGACAGACCTGGGGAAACAGACTCGAACGCGGACTGAAACACACAAGACAAGCCGAAATAACAGGAAATAGGTGATCACAATCAGGGTAGTGCACGTGAGTAATGAGGGGACGTGGCACACACGAGGATCGGACGAGCTGGGCGTGACGACCTTGGCTTGTCCGATTTAAGTGAACAGGTACTACGAATTTAAAAATGGCATCAATGTGCAGTGCAGTTTTAAGTGTTAACTGCTCCGAAGAAAAACAAAAAAAACTTACAGGTATTGGGTGGATCTTTGCACGGTGAGGTGCGTGTTTTAGGGTATCCCCTATATAATTTTCAATGTCCTTCTCGCTAACCCTCGGAAATTGTGCAGCACAAGCTCCTAGAAAAAATGCAGTATTTAATAAATATTAAACAATGGGTCTATGCAATGTAATGGACATTTTGTGAAATCTAACCGTTTAACATACTAGGTAATTTAAAACAACATGGTGGAGTGCTGTTCCCAAGAAGGACAGCTTTCCTTTTCGGCCTTTCAGGCTGTAACTGTGACCAGACCTCGTTTGTAGCCATCTTTCTGAGGGTTCTCCTCACAACGTCCCCAATGCTGCAGCCTCCCATCAGACTAAAAAAACGGATCTATACAACATATGAAGATAAATACTTAAAAACAATTCTTAGTGTTGCAATTAGACAAACCCTTTTAAACAGCAATATAGCATATCAACATTCCATCTTTTGTTTTTGTTCTGGGCCCTCCAACTGCAATTTGAATCCCTCAAGCTCTTGCACTGTCCTGCAGGGCTTCTCAAAACACATGTTCTCCATGGACGCCGGGCCAGGGGGATTTTTTTGAATGGTCTGGACCAGGTGTTCAATACTGTTTCCAGTGTCTGCCTGCATCCTTTCAATGGCCATCATGATTTTTTCATGGATGGGGTCTAGGGGGCTTAACAGGGTTGCCAACTAACGCATCTGGCGTGACACTTAAGGCCAATTGATGCTTCACTTTTCCGTGTTCGTTTTCAGATGCGGACAAGGGGACGTCACGTAAATTTCACAATTTCTCGCGTTCGATTTTTACAATCTTATCCTAATTTTATCATATCCTATGTTATCTAATGTTATACAACCTATCCTATCCTTATTATATATTATTTTATGCTTATCGTAAGCTATCCTAATTTTATCGTATCCTATGTTATGTTATATAATGTTATCTTAACCTTATCTCTACTTATCATTATCTTAATCTTATCCTTTATCTTATACAATCTTATCTTAAACTTCTTCTTTTAACCTATCCTATCTTGATTTTATGGTATCCTATGTTATGCAATTGTTTCTTTTTTTTGTCAATGTATTTTTTATTGGTTTTTCCAGACATACAAAAACCCCCCACAGGTACAAGCATTAAGACAAATAAACATAACACCACAAGACAAAAAAAAAAAAAAAATGTAGTCACTCAGTTACTTTGTACACATCACACATTATCGAGAGTCAAGGTGCATTGTCAGCTGTTCTATATGAGAAATAAAAGGATGTCATACCATATCAAACTTTCCCACTGATCCATGCAATGCATATCTAATCTTTTCAATCTTAAGGAAAAACATGACATCACATATCCATCTAACAAAGGAGGGGGGGTTTCTCATTTTTCCAATTTAAAAGAATGAGTCGCCGAGCCAAAAGGGAGGAGTAGGCTATACAATTTAATTGTGTCTTTCGTAATGGGAGATCATTCAATGGTACGCCAAAAAGTCCAATAAAAGGACAAAGGTCAAAGGTTACCCCCGAAATCACAGAATACACCTCAAATATTGAAGACCAGAATGCAGTCATACTTGGACATGACCAAAAAGTGTGAAAGAGAGTAGCAGGTGCTTGTCTACATCTGTCACAAATAGGATTAACCCCCGGGTAAATCTTGGATAACTTAACCCCAGACATGTGAAGTCTATGTACAATCTTGAACTGAATGAGGCAGTGCCTCGCACAAATAGAGGAGGAGTGGATTCTTTGAAGTATGTTAGACCATTGACCATCATTAATAGTTGTACCCATATCCTTCTTTTACTATTGTCAGTGAAGAACCTTCCATGTCAAATATATTTGTGTACAGCTTTGAGACGGTTCCCCTAAGCTCTGGCTGACTTTCTATGATTGAATCAAGAAATGATGTCTGAGGTAGTGAAGGAAAATGACTGACGTTATTCTGTGTGAAATGTCTAACTTGTAGGTATCTGAAAAAGTGATTTGCTGGCAGAGCAAACTCCTGTCTAACCTGATCAAATGACATGAAGACGCCATCCTTATATAACATCTTAATATTCAACGCTCCATTTTTAAACCATTGTCTGAATGCATTATCTAATAGAGAAGCTGGAAATAGCAGGTTGGCCATGACAGGGGCGTAAACAGACATGGAGGCTAGGCCATAATGTTTACGAAACTGAGACCAGATCCTTAGTGCAGGGCTTAAAGTATTCCGGCACCGTGCCGGATCTCCGGCGTGCGGCCGTGAGGGAAAAAAATAATAATATTTTAGAGCCTGCGCATGCGGTTTAATATTTTCGAGCCAATTTATTTCACCTACCAATCATATGAGAGGAACGCAGCTTTAACTAACGTTACAAGCCTATCAGAAGCAGAGAAGGGCGGGTCCTTGCAACACGGTATGATTGACACCCATACGTCAATGTCACGTTAGCGTTGTCGGAGAAAAAAAAATGGAGCGCAAGTTTATGAAGCCTGGGGATGATGTCCTAGCAATAGATAAAGGACTCAAAAATAAATGGTGCTGGGTGTGGATTGAAGAAAGTAGAAATGGCGAGCCTTTTGGCAGTTGGTGCAAGAAACTGAGAGAGCCCGGGGCTTGTTTCTGCACGATTTGCTCGAGGAAGCTACTGTATGCCAGCAGCGGTAAGAAAGTGCTTGCTTGTCATGATTTAGACTCCGGTCATAGAGCCACTGCCCGTGCACTCAAACTTACCACGACGTTGCCGGGAGCAACTGTTACAGCTGACACACCGTTGTCTATGACTGACCGTGTCTGCGATTTAAAAATACGTTTGTGCACATTTATAGCAGAACATGATTTGGCATTCAGAATTTCGCATCCACTGGTCACCCTGTGTAAAAAACTGGCAGAAGACAAAAAAGCGTTAACTAGCCTGTCGGTTTCAAATCAACATGCGAGTTACATGAACACTCATGGAATTCCATTACAGTTCAAAAAATGTTTGTCTGAGAAGCTAAAAAAATGCATGTTCTCACTCAATGTTGATGAAGCAACAACCTTGAATATGGATAAAACACTCAATGTGCTTGTTCGCTTTTTTGATAATGAAAGCAACAGAGTAATAACACAACATCTGGCAAGCAGAAAAGTCAACATTGCAAATGCCCCAAACCTTATGCTGGAACTTAAAGATGTCATGCAGACTTATGGTCTTGAGTGGAGACAAGTTACCAGCATCCTCCTTGACAACTGTGCAGTCATGAGAGGAAAAAAGTCAGGCCTTGAAACTCAAGCAAGGAAGGCGAACCCATACCTCCTTGACGTATCTGGAGACACCGTGCACATGGTTTCCAATGCTGCCAAGGCCCTCATGAGTCCGTTCAGCACAGAAGTGGAAAATTTCTGCTCCGATGTCTATTATGATATTGAGAAGTCACCAAAACAGAAGGAGATTTTCTCAGACTTTCAGAGTCTGCTCCATCTTCCTTCCAAGAGCTTGATAAGACCTATTAGCAACAGATTTCTTCAGATGCTGGAGGTGTGCACCAGGCTGAATGAACTCATGGATGTACTGGTGGTGCATTATTACTATGTGCTGGATTGATTGATTGATTCCCTTTATTGCTGTTGCAATTCACCATGTCACTAGTCACAAGTACCAGCGAAAAGCAGGCCATCAACCCGACCATACATACACAAACATTATAGGGGGGCAGACAGGTCAGGAAGACAGGGGACTGTAGGAAAACTCAGAGAAACAGATTACGTGAGGAGAGTGGAGGTGAATAAAAAAAACAGCCCCCAGACTGTACTCCAGTAGGAAGTACAATATAGGAACAGAAAAAAAAACACCTCAGCAATAAGCACATAGTCACCACATCTCACAACACTAAAGTCGAGACTTGCAACAGGGTAGGGAAGGGAATCCAAATGAAGAACACAAATACAGGTAATGCTAATCATTTTGTAGTATAAATTAAGTATTTTTTAATGTGCTGTCTCTGCAGTTAACCATTTTTATTGTATTATATTGCATGTAGAGTGATGTGCTAGTTTAGAGTGTTGTTAGGTTTTATGTAGGAATAAGCAATGAAAATAGCCACAGTGGTGTGTGTGTGTGTGTTTGTGTGATACAGAAGGCTTCTTAATGAATTGCTGACGAGATATGCACTAACAGTTGAGGAAAAGACCAGAGTAGAAATTCTTCAACAAGAACAAGCCACAACATCCCGAATGGGAACACAAGCCAACCTTGACCGGAAGGCACGAATCTCTGTGCTCTTTACAGAGTTTGACCGATTCAAAGTCATGGTCGACATGTTCAGAGGTATCTTGTAGCAGGCTAACTTGTGTAGGCAAAAACTTTAGGCTAAATGTAATGAAAGTTAATAACAGTTGTTGTTTTTTACAAAGGGAACAGCCAGGTCTCTACTACAGCAATCAAGATTCAAGATTCAAGATTCTTTATTTGTCACATGTAGTTATAGCTGGTACAACATACAGTGAAATGTGTTTTCCTGGCTGAACTCCGACTGTGCTAGACGTAGGATAAGTGTATAAGTACTAACAGAGGATAAGTATAAAAAGAGGAAAAATGAATTTATGTACATCTATATACAGAAGTAAATATGCATTTACCATGTAATAAATAAAGTGCCATAGGTGCAGACAAGGTAAGGTGCAGATGTGCCATGAGGTACAGATGTTTTTATAATTTACAGATGGAAGAAATTAAGTTGTGTGTGTAGTTGTCCATTGTGTTGCCCCGTTATGTGCTGTGGTTTAGGAGTCTCACTGCTTGTGGGTAAAAACTCCTCCTAAACCGTTCCGTTCTTGTTTTCAGGCTACAGAGGCGTTTCCCAGACCTCAGTGGCCTGAACAGTTTATGGGTGGGATGGCCGGAGTCACTGGTGATCCTGATGGCCCGGGATCTGCACCTTTCAGTGTAGATGTCCTGCAGTGCTGGTAGAGGGGTTCTCATGGTGCGTTCTGCTGTGCGCACTACCCTCTGCAGGGCCTTCCGTTGCTGAACAGTGCAGTTCCCGTACCACACCGTGATGTTGTTGCACAGGATGCTCTCAATTACTCCAGTGTAGAATCTCCTCTGGATGTTTCCGGAGATCTTAAACCTCTTTAGACGCCTCAGGTAATAGAGGCGCTGTCTGCCTTTGCTGATGAGGAAGTCCGTGTGTGTATTCCAGGTGAGGTCCTCAGTAATGTGGACGCCGAGGTATTTGTAGTGGGAGACTCTCTCCACAGGGGTTCCGTTGATCTGGAGGTGGGTGTGAGTTTGCTCATCTCTCTGTCTCCTGAAGTCAATCACCATCTCCTTTGTTTTACTGATGTTCATGGAGAGGTGATTTGCCTTACACCACTTTGCTAGACCGTCCACCTCACACCGGTAGGCCCTCTCGTCATTCCTGGAGATGAGTCCTACCACCACTGTGTCGTCAGCAAACTTCACAATGGAGTTAGTGGGGTGCCTGGCCTTGCAGTCCGCGGTGTAGAGGGAGTAGAGAAGGGGGCTCAGCACACATCCCTGGGGGGCCCCTATGTTCAGTGTGAGTGTATGGGAGTACACATCCCCTATTCTCACTGACTGTGGTCTTGCGGTCAGGAAGCTGTGTATCCACCTGCACAAGGACGTACTGAAACCCAAGTCCTGGAGCTTTTCCGAGAGGGTGTGGGGGACTATGGTGTTGAATGCTGAGCTGTAGTCTATGAACAGCATTCTCACATAGTTACCACATCCCTCATCAAGGTGGCTCAGTGTGGAGTGCAGGACCTGTGCAACAGCGTCTCCGGTGGATCTGTTTGTCCGGTATGCAAACTGCAATGAATCAAAGTCAGAGGGAAGGAAGCAGCTGATGAAGGGTTTCATGAGCCTCTCGAAGGACTTCATCACTATAGATGTCAGGGCTACTGGGCGGTAATCATTGAGGCTGGCTGGGCGGGGGTTCTTCGGGATTGGAACAATCACTGATGTTTTAAAGCAGGTGGGGACTACCTGTTGGGCTAAGGAGGCATTGAAGATGCTGGTGAATACCGTGGTCAGCTGATCTGCACATACTCTTAGCACACGTCCCGGTATGCCATCTGGTCCCGCTGCCTTCCTGCAGTTGGTTGCCCTCAGAGCTCTCCTCACATCATGTTCAGACAGTATCAGAGGTGCTGGTTCAGCAGCGGGGGCGGGTGCAGCGCTCTGATTTGCCACCACAGCAGACACCTCGAAACGCGCGAAAAAAGCATTGAGGTCGTCAGCTAATTCCGGTTTCGTGCATCTCTCAGTGCTGGGTTTATAGTCTGTGATTGTTCGTAGCCCGTCCCATATACGTCGGGAGTCGCCGTGTTGGAAATGCGACTCCACATTGTCCTTGTAGCGCCTCTTAGCCGCTTTCACAGCCTTCCTTAGTCCATAAGAAGAGGCCTTGTAGCTGGTCATATCGCCCGAAGTGAGTGCATTATTGTAGGCAGTGGTTCGTGCCTTGAGAGCTTCCCGGACAGTAGAGTCTACCCAAGGTTTCTGATTAGGAAAAGTCCGGATTGTAGCCTTTGGGATGACAGTGTCCACTAGCATGCCAATGAAGCTAATCGCTGTGTCCGCGAACTCGTCAATGTTTGCGGAAGTATCCTGGAATACGTTCCAGTCTACGTCACTGAGTGCGTCCTGCAGCGTCGCCTCTGAGTGGGCAGTCCAGCGTCTGACCTCTCGCGTCACCGGAGCTTCCTGGTGTAGCCTTTGTTTGTATTCCGGTGCGAGTAAGATGGCGGCATGGTCCGATTTCCCAAAAGCCGGTAGAGAGATGGCTTTGTAGCCACCCTTGAACGGACTGTAACAGTGATCTAATGTGTTGTTACCTCTGGTGGGACAGGTGACATGCTGGTGGAAGTTAGGCATGATCTGTTTTAATCTGGCTTTATTAAAATCCCCTGCTACGATGAGGGCGGCGTCTGGATGTTTAGCCTGGTGGCCACTCAGCACATCATGGAGGTCCGATAGCGCCTTATTGTTGTCCGCTTGTGGCGGGATATACACTGCAGAGATAATCACAGCAGTAAACTCCCGAGGGAGGTAGAATGGGCGACAGAGAATGGTGAGAAGCTCCAAGTGGGGTGAGCATGACCGGGAAAGGACAGTGATATTCCCAGGGTTACACCATCTGTTATTGACCATAAAACAAACCCCACCGCCTCGCAATTTACCGGACTCTGCTGTTCTGTCCGAGCGGAAAACAGAGAACGATTCTGCCGGGGTTATCGCGTGGTCCGCCACAGAGCTGGTCAGCCAGGTTTCGGTCAGGCAGAAGATGTTGCAGTCTCTGATGTCGCGCTGGTACCTAGTTCTTGCCCTGATGTCATCCAGCTTGTTCTCAAGTGACTGGACGTTGGCTAGCAGTATGCTAGGCAGTGGAGGACGGTGTGCTCTGGTGCGCAGCCTGTTCCGGACCCCTGCTCTTCGACCTCGGTATCGCCGTCTCCTTTGTCCCCGGCGACCTCTGGGGTCTTTGTTTCCGTCCCGGAGGATCTCTTTCGGCCACGACGTTGTGTCGAGTAAACCGGTAGCAGAGGTGAGTGAAAAGTGTTGTCCTATGTCCAAAAGTGAGCCAAAGTCATATTGAGTCAGACCTTGTGCAGCATGAGCAAAAAAAACGATGAAAAAAATAAATAAAACAAGAAAAAAGCACAGTCGTGCCGGAGCTGCCAGGATGGCGGCCGAACACACCAGCGCCATTTTAGAGTCATATAACCAGCTTTAGAAGTTATGCAGAGTTATATAGAAGTGTTCAAATAAACAGCAGTTTATTGTTAAAAAAAAGTGAATAAAGTGAAATTATTTTTAATCAGTATGTTATTTCCATATTTCAAATGTAATGGAAAGATTAGACATTCAATTCCAAGGCAAAAAATGTAAAATACTTTATTAAGTGTGCATTTTTTTTACAGGAAATGAAGAGAAGGAATATTTATCTTAAGAAAAAAATATAGCAGTGTTGTGAATTTTTTCTTTTCTCTTCAGCCACAAACATTGACATACACTTAAAACATTTTAAAGATTTAACTGATGATAACATCTGATTATGATCTGATTAACATCTGACAAAAACAATGATTATGCACCAAAATATTACTTCAGTAATTTAAAGTTAAGTTAAATCTTGAAAAATGTCTTAAGTTTATGTCAAGTGTTTGAAAAATCTCAACATTGCAATTTTTTTATTTTTTTTTGGGAACAGATTCATATTCCGTTTCCTTTGCTTCCAGTAAAAAAAATTGCAGACCTGGTCAAATTCGTTAATAATTTGATTTGGAGTAATTTTTCCATTACATCTGATATATGGAAATAAAAGCTATTAAAAGTATTTATACTTTATTCACTTTTTTAAAACGCACTGCTATTTATTTGAACTGTATGCAACTTGTCTTTAATTCTGTTTTCTTGTTGGGTTTTTTTTACGCATGTGAAAATGTCAAATAAAAATAATTTTTTTTTTAATGTTTGCAGGCATACTTTCAACATTTCAGGGATTTTTGAAAAAAATGCAACATGAAAAACCAATGGCGCACTTGCTGCACGTGGAGATGGTGGCCCTAGTTCGAGAGCTCCTCAGCAAATTTATGAAGCTGGAAGCCATCCCACTGAGTGCAAAGGATATCATCAAGGTTGATGTCCGGAGTAAAGATTTGCAACTTTAAGACAAAA
The DNA here is from genome assembly GCF_048594095.1 of Paramormyrops kingsleyae. Lineage (NCBI taxonomy): Eukaryota > Metazoa > Chordata > Actinopteri > Osteoglossiformes > Mormyridae > Paramormyrops > Paramormyrops kingsleyae. The sequence continues at coordinate 370,332 of NW_027325982.1, forward strand.
GGTTGTCTGTTGGAAGATACTGCTACTCTGCACTAAACAAGGCCCGTGTGGAGAGGCTGATATGGGTGAGAAACATTTACAACTCTCTCAGAGAAGGGTACATGAAGTCATCAGAGTTCCTTCTCAAAGACCTTCCTCTGGACAACAAGATAATCACCTCACTTTCTGCACTCACTCCCTCTCTGATTCAAGATGACTCCATCTGTGGGGCTTTTATCACATTAGGAGAGGCCTTGCCTAATGTGGTCGCACCAGAAGAGATTGGTCAGGTGGAGGAAGAGATACGGGCGTACCAAATAGAGGTGGACCTGGTAACGTGTGCCCAGAACTACATTGAAGAAGAAGGCCGAGTTGATGTAGATTGGTGGAACAGAGTTGTATCCATGAAAAATCCAGAGAGAGGTGTGAGATTTCCCATTCTGGGTCAGCTGGTCAAAGCACTACTTAGCATTTTCACAGGCCCCCTGGTTGAGGGATCATTTAATCTCATGGGTGATATTCTTGAAGCAGACAGATGCTCCATGAATGTGGAAACTTATGAGAGCCTTGCAATTGTAAAATCCACGATTAAAGCAAGGGAGTGGACAGCATCGACAATGACAATAGACCAGCCATTAAGGTGGTCTTGCCTGTCATCGTATCAAACATATCAAAAACATCTGCAGAAAAAGAAAGAGGCACAACAGGCACAAAAGAAGAAAAGGGTGAATGAGGCAGCAAGGATTCGGCCATCACAGATGGCAAACAAACTCATACGGCAGGCCAGGAATATCGCTGGATCAGCCAAAGCCTCCTCTAGACGAGTCAAACACTCATCCTCGTCCACTGGACCATCCAGACCTTTTTCAACCTCCTCTGGACCAGCCAGACCCTCACCAACCTCCACTGGACCATCCAGACCCTCACCAACCTCCACTGGACCATCCAGACCTTTTTCAACCTCCTCTGGACCAGCCAGACCCTCAGCCTCCTCCTCTGGACCATTCAGACCATTTTCAACTTCCAATGGACCAGCCAAACTCTTTCTCTCTCCCTCTGGACCAGCCAAAGCCTCATCTTCATCCTCTGGACCAGCCAAAGCCTCATCTTCATCCTCAGGACCAGCCAAAGCCTCATCTTCATCCTCAGGACCAGCCAAAGCATCATCTTCATCCTCTGGACCAGCCAAAGCCTCATCCTTATCTTCTGGACCAGACTCTTCTGGACTAGCCAAACTCTTTCTCCCTCCCTCTGGACCAGCCAAAGCCTCATCCTCATCATCTGGACCAGCCAAAGCCTCATCCTCCTCCACTGTACCAGCTCCATCTTCTGGTCCAAATGTCTTAAAAAGAAAGAGTTTGCAGGACTTTGCTTACAACCCAGAAAAAAAGAAAAAATAAGTGATAATGGCCTTGATTTCACTTCTAATCTTCAGTTTAGCAGTTCAGTTCTTTAGCACTTTGAGCACTTGTTATTTATGCACTTTAAGCACTTGCTATTGTTTAGCAGTTTTTTTTGTACTTTATTTTTGTTATTATTGTCAATATTTGAAGTAAGTCCTTCAAATAAAAAAGTCCCCCCCAAAAAAAAGTTCAACTGTAATGAAAAATAACGTTGCTTATGAATGTTGGCAAGTAAAAAAGTATTTGTACTTTGTGATCAAGTGCCATTCTTGGCACATCACACAACGACGAAATGCGTCCTCTGCATTTTAACCCATATGTGATATATTAGCTATATTATTTAGCTTCATTCTTAAAATAATAATACTAATACCAATAATAATAATAACAAAACCAAATGTAGCCAGGTCTATAAAGCTACCATAAGGCTTTGAAGCTATTATAGAGCGTAATTTGTAAAGAGGGAGACATGAACCTTAGAATAAGTTGTGTATACCAAAGTGGGCAGCTGTCTCTTTAAGACGTTCCTGAGTGCCGAAAGGTAGGGTGGGAGTTTTTTTTTTCCGGCGGGTTTTTCTAGACGGAGTGTTAGAGTGGAAAATGTATTACTTTTATCATATTAAGTATGTGTGTTAGCAATATGTAATATATATGTATCAGCCCCTGCGTCTAGAGACAGGGCAGAACGAAGTGGTCCCTAGACGCCAAAGGATGAGAGAACAGGAACTATAACTCTGGGTGGGGAATAGGCTTGTCAACATGGCCAAGGAGGCCTACCCTGGGTTGTGTAGCGTTTCCTGATAAACCTTTGTCTGTAAAGGTACTAGCAGTATTAACAGTTTAAACTACGCCCCATGTAAGCCCCTCCCGCCAAGTATAAATAAAGAAGCCAAGGGACTGCCCGGTGTGACACTGAACTGAGGCGCAGATACTGTCTGTTGCATCTAAGTGAGTGGGCACCCTTGCGCAAGTAAAAGATAAGAAGTGTGCTGTCTCTTTAGTCCTGAGTCCAAGAAGTGCATGTGTGGAGTGGCAAGCGACAGCGCTTCCTCCACACAGGTAACGGTGAGAGGAGGAAAGCTCAAAGCTACGGCGCTTTCCTCCTGCTCCCCAACATAAAACTTGGTCCTTCGAGCCGGATCCGAGAGGAAACCAGAAGACGCCGACCAGTCCGCCGACGAACAACACCGAAAACTGTCGACAGTCTCGCTCTAGAGAGTGAGTGAAAGACCTGTGACGTGAATTCGTCTACAGGCCGGTGGTTAGGACCGTTCCCGACGGCTGGGGCGACGTCTGATGGGCCTCCGGACAAGAACTAGAAGCACTTCGCGAAAGGATCAGGTGAGAAGCACGACGCTGCAGCGTGAATAGAAAACAGACGTGTATTAAGAGACCAGTAGAAGGTCTGCACGTCTGGCCTGGGTGCAACAACATACTGGTGACCAAGGGAGAAAGGACGGGTTTCATCCCTGAAAACTGATACCGCTGTCTCCATAGGAGACAGTAGAAGGCCGTGTCAGTGTCCTCCTGAGGTCTCATGCCAGGGACTTGCACCTAGGGGTTGTTGTTTTTTGTAGAAAAATGGGACAGAGTCAGAGCAAAGTAGAATTGGCGGGAGATGAGAAATTTATGGAAACATACAAGAAAGGAGCAGGAGTTGTGAGTAATCGGAAATGGCAGAAAAGATATAAATTTCCTGGAAATCTGAATACAGGGGACATTTTAAAACTGCAGACCGAGTTAAAATTAGATATATTGGCCTGTTGCCGTTCAGAGAAAGATAAAATACAGAAAAAGAGAGAATACATGCTGTCTGAAGCGTGGTTAGAGCAAAGCAAACTCCGAGATAAAGCGAGGAAGGAGAAACAGAAAAATAAAAAAGAGAAGTTACAAGCAGCATTGGTTAAAATAGATGAGGAGACATCGCCCACTGCTCCCCCGCATGTGCCCGCGGCTGCGCCACTAGGGCCACAGCCACCACCCTATCATAATCAAAACGAGCCTGCACCTTTGCAAGCGGCTCAGGGAGCGGAGGGAGAGAGACCAAGGTTACATGGAACCAGGGCGACAGATCCACAACTGCAAAAACGCATAAACCCTGAAAGTCGGAGAGTTCAGTGGCATGCAATAGAATCAGATGAGGAAGATGAGCTTCTCGCCCCGATGGTGGAAGTGGCTAATCCAAGGGTAGCCCTGGGTGAAGATGGCTTAGCCCCACCAGCCACCATATTAGTTTACCGCCCATGGACAGCAGAAGATAGGGCAGCCGCCCTGAAAGGCATCCCTGCCGTAGAGGACGGTGTGCCTGAGTTCTGGACAGCTATGACGGAACTACAGGCCAGCTCTCACCTTAATGGGAGAGAATTATTCCGCTGTTTTAGACAGGTCCTAAATCACAAATGGGAAGACTTGGGACAGTTTGTGAGCTGCGCATCACACCCAAAACTTAAATATACGACGCAGCCAGGGACAGAATGGAGTTATAATAAGGGGAAAAATATTTGGCGATTTCCCCTAGGGTGGAGAGTACCCATAACACCCACTGCCCACATGGAGGACCCAGCTTGATTAATAGCAGCAACTCCAACGGTAGAAAACGAAGAATTAGCGGAAATTCCGAAAGAGTTGTGGTCCTCCTCCCCCACGGACGTAGGGATAGTGAAAGGATTCCCTCCACATAAGGTAAAACTGAAAGCTCAACAAGAACCTATAGTTAGGCAATACCCGTTGAAGCCTGAAGCCGAGGCAGGGATAGCGCCAGTCATACAAGATATGCTAAAGTCAGGAATTCTAAGAGAAGCACCCGAGGCCACCTGCAACACCCCCATCTTTCCAGTACAAAAAGGCCAGACGGGGAGGTGGAGGATGGTGCAGGACTTAAGGCCCATAAACAATATAGTGCAGCACGCGGCACCAGATGTTCCCAATCCGCATTTATTACTGCTTAACTCCCTCACGGGAGATAAGAAGTGGTTCTCAGTGATAGATTTGAGTAATGCCTTTTTCTCAGTGCCACTACATGAGGACTCGCAACATTTATTCGGGTTCACCTACAAAGGGAAGAAATATACTTACACTAGATTACCGCAAGGTTTTTCTGAAAGCCCACATGTGTACACAATGGCCCTCCGCTTCTCTATGCAAACGTGCCCAGTGCTGGAACACAGCCAAGTATTGTTGTACGTGGATGATATCCTAGTCGCAGCCGATACTAAGGAACATTGCCGGCAGATGACCTTGGCTGTGCTCCAACATTTGTACAAGACAGGACATAAGGCCTCGAAAGAAAAGCTACAATATTGCCAGAAGAAGGTCATATATTTAGGTCATTATCTTACGGGGGAAGGGAAGGCGCTCCTAGAGACTCGCAAACAAGCGATTAGAGAAGCGCCTAAACCAAGGACAAAGCAACAGATGATGTCCTTCCTCGGGCTGTGCAATTACTGTAGGGAATGGTTACCAGACTATGCAACCTTAGCACAGCCTTTGCAGGAGTTAATATATGGGAAGGAGATGACACTAAAAGACCAAATACAATGGACCGGCAAGGGAGAAGCAGCATTTGAGAAACTGAAACACATGCTGCAGACAGATGTAGTCTTGGCCTTACCAAACTATGAATTGCCTTTCACCCTATGCGTAGATGCACAAGAAGGGTATATGAAAGCTGTTTTAACACAACCGTTTGGAACTAAACACAGACCATTAGCGTTCTACTCTAAAAGACTAGACGCTGTGGCAGCAGGGTTTCCAGGCTGTCTGCAAGCATGTGCAGCAGCAGCGGAAGCAGTGAAAATATCAGCAGAGCTAGTGTTATGCCACCCCCTGACCCTGAAAGTACCACATGCCGTATCGCTGATATTGCTCCAGACACCACTACCCTTCTTAACGCACGCTAGACACCTGACCCTGGTCTCACTTCTGCTTTCACAGCCCAATATAACCTTGCAGAGGTGTGGACCATTAAACCCCAGCACCCTCCTGCCGTCTCAGGCAGAGGGAGACGCGCATTCATGTAAAACCATAATAGAAGAACAAACAAAACCCCGAGCTGACATCTCTCAAACGCCCATACCCCAGACTACAGTCCTGTTCGTGGACGGGTCTGCATCTAAAGATCAGTATGGCAAAAACAGAGTAGGGTATGCGGTAGTAACCCAAGACAAAGTAATAGAAGCAAAGGCATTGCCGCCGACCTGTTCAGCACAAGCTGCAGAACTGTATGCCGTCATCCGAGCCTGTGAAATACATGAGGGGAAAGAAATTACAATATACACAGATAGTCAGTACGTTTTCTCAGCAGTGCATCATCATGCCGCTGTGTGGAAAACGAGAGGATTTAAGACGTCCCAAGGGACCACATTAACTCATTCGGCATTACTACTAAGACTGTTAGAAGTCGTGCAGAAACCAAAACTACTAGCACTCTGCAAATGCAAAGCGCATCAGGCCAATGAAACTGAGGAAGCGAAAGGGAATGCTTTCGCTGATCAAACGGCTAAGGAAGCAGCCCAAAGCGCACCGCTCGAAGAGAGCGATGGGCTCTTCCTCATAGAAACTGATGTACTACGAGACGCACAGCAGAATGCCCCAAAGGCAGAAAAACAGAGATGGACTAACAGGGGGGCACAGGAAAAAGATAATGTGTATGAAGTGGACGGGAAGCCAGTCCTTCCGCGGAGTCTGTATAAAACAGCAGCTTTAGTGAGCCATGGGAAAACCCATGTCTCAACAGGAGGGATGGTACATATAATACAACAACACTTTTACACAATAAATTTTTCTGATTTTGCAAAAAACTATTGCAGAGCGTGCATGATTTGCTGTAAACATAACGCACAAGGGAACATGAGACCCAAGCGAGGCCAGTTCCCCATGCCGGAGCAGCCGTTTCAAGCAATACACATGGATTTCATAGAATTGACGTGGTCACAAGGTGCAAAATACTGTTTGGTAATAATAGACACCTTTTCAAAGTGGGTAGAAATATACCCAGCAAAACACTGTGATGCAATCACAGTAGCTAAATGCTTAGTGGGACAATTCTTTCCGACATATGGAATCCCCGAAATAATACGATCAGACAACGGCTCACATTTTGTAAATAAAGTACTAGACTTATGCTCACAAGCACTAGGATTCACACTAAAAAATCATTGCGCATACCACCCCCAGAGTGCAGGTCTAGTGGAGCGAACTAATGGAACAATAAAAAATAGGCTAAAGAAAACCATGGAAGAAACAGGCAGACCATGGCCAGAATGTTTGTCACTAGTGAAACTATGGATGCGTATCACGCCTGCGGTCAGTGGACTGACCCCCTTCGAAATAGTATACGGGAGACCGTTTCCGTTGATAGGGGAAACTACTGACGTAGGGAAGGCGGGACATGAGCAAACGCTTGCGGATTGGATGAGCAGGCTGCTCGCTAAACAAAGCGCTCAACATCCTAGTAATTTGCCAGAAGCATCTGTGTCTGTGTTGCAGGATTCTGTGAAACCTGGAGATTGGATACTGATAAAAGTCCTGCAACGAAAGGATTGGACTACGCCCCGGTGGGACGGACCATATCAAGTACTCCTGACAACGCCTACTGCATTAAAGATTGCGGAAAGACCGTCGTGGATTCACAAAAGTCACTGTAAGCTCATAAAGCCCTTGCCAGACGCCTCACTCGCGGAGTAGCAGTGGAAGTCCGCTACAAAGGCACGAAATACAATAGGTTTTCGCTGTCTCAACCCGGTGAAGAAACCAACTGAACTGCACTCCTTTAGGATGGCTCTGACAGGGTGTTCTTGGTGGGCTAAAGGTCTGATTGCAGGTCTTTTTGTTATACTAATAATACTGATATTACAATTTGGAGATGAGAATGTGGATGTAGGGAAAAAGTGGACCCCGGATGGGATTCACCTCACCCGTATAAACGGAGATGCACAACATCCGTTCCTACAGAATTACTGGTACAGATATGTACATGACGCTGTGAAACAAAAAAATCTGTCTAACTGTTATGTTTGCTCTGTCATGCCACACCATAGTGAAGGCCCAACCTTAACCGGGAAACCTATGAACAGATCCCAGGCTAAATGTGCTTCCTCATTCGGAGGCGTCGGATACCAGCACACAGGTATTAAAATAAATGACACAAACCCATATGCCCCAGGGATCGACAATAACACTTGTGATCGACTATTTTGGATTGACTTCAAGGTCACCAAGTCCAATAGTTCATTTCCGTTCCCGGTCCTTATGAATAAAGACCCGAGAACATTCAACCATACTATGTGCTATGACCAAATGAATGGCACAAACCCCCTAGGTAACACTACAAACTGTGATCAAATTGCTGTTTCAGGTGAAGGAGCACCAGTCAACATGTCAGGCCCCAGCAATGGGTCCTATTGGGTGCAAGGCGTAGCCTGGTTGTGTGGTAGCCGTGCTTATTTTGTGTTACCACCCGGCTGGTACGGAGTTTGTGCACCCATTTATGTTTCAGATCACACCTATGTAATAAGTACCGAGGACACAACTAAACGACGTAAACGCAGCACGGAAGAAACCGTGAAACAACATGATAGCGTGTGGGGAACAGATGTCCCCGACGATCAAAAGTTGTGGTCCGAAGGGAAGAAAGTAATACTTGCCTTGTTTCCACAAGTAGGAGTAGGAAAACTACTGCTCCGCGTAGAAACTCTGACCTACAGATTAGGTTTGTTCATGAATGCTTCCATAATAATAGAGCAGCAACAAAATAAAGAATTGGATATAACCCGGCAGATGGTGATACAGAATAGAATGGCACTAGATCTCCTCACTGCAGCGCAGGGAGGGGTGTGTGTACTACTGAATCAAACCTGCTGTACTTATATTCCTGATAATGTACATTCTTCCAACATGACGAATGCCTTGCAAAAGCTGAAAGATCTACGGACGGTGATGACCGAAGAAAAGAGCCAGCAAGGGTTCTCTTGGTTGTCCTGGTTCACCACCGGAGCATGGTGGACCATTCTGATGAAAATATGTGCACCATTTCTGTTGTTTTTTATACTATTTTTCTGCTGCTGTATCACTGTGATTCCATGTCTGAAAATGCTGATTAATTCTGCTCTACATTCCGCGTTTCGAGCTCAAGAAAATATGTTGTTGTCCCTTACCCAAAATATGGAGACGGACGAAGAGAAGGATGGAGAGCCCGGAGAGGTGTAACTCACAATGACGGACGGTCCGAAAACCTAAAGGGCGTGGACCACTCCTGAAGCTCGAGGAGACCCTCAGTGTGATTCTGCCTTCTTACAATTAACATGATAAACAGGAGGGACTGTTAGAGTGGAAAATGTATTACTTTTATCATATTAAGTATGTGTGTTAGCAATATGTAATATATATGTATCAGCCCCTGCGTCTAGAGACAGGGCAGAACGAAGTGGTCCCTAGACGCCAAAGGATGAGAGAACAGGAACTATAACTCTGGGTGGGGAATAGGCTTGTCAACATGGCCAAGGAGGCCTACCCTGGGTTGTGTAGCGTTTCCTGATAAACCTTTGTCTGTAAAGGTACTAGCAGTATTAACAGTTTAAACTACGCCCCATGTAAGCCCCTCCCGCCAAGTATAAATAAAGAAGCCAAGGGACTGCCCGGTGTGACACTGAACTGAGGCGCAGATACTGTCTGTTGCATCTAAGTGAGTGGGCACCCTTGCGCAAGTAAAAGATAAGAAGTGTGCTGTCTCTTTAAGTCCTGAGTCCAAGAAGTGCATGTGTGGAGTGGCAAGCGACAGCGCTTCCTCCACACAGGTAACGGTGAGAGGAGGAAAGCTCAAAGCTACGGCGCTTTCCTCCTGCTCCCCAACACGGAGGAAGGCGGGTAAAGAGAGCGGAAAGAGGAGTGAACGGCAACTTAGGGAAATAAACGTATATATCTACATATATATATTTGTGTAGATGTCAACGTTTAGAGCACTGTTTATTTTTTTTGGCCTAAGCATACAATTGCAGCAATTAGTGGATAGAAAGATTTTGGTGCAAGTGCTCTCTTTTGGATATCCTGGTAGGTCAATTTACCTGTTTGAAAATATAGATATAGGGATCATTAGTGTGAAGGAAAAACAGTCAGGATATGAATGCGAACCTTTGCTGATTGTGTGGTTGATTATTTTCTTTACTAATGTATCATTTTTTGTAGTTGTATGTAAAATGCTAAAGCTACCTATAAGGCTACTTGCTAATTGATCGGAATACGTTGACTGTGATATGGTGTTATTCAGTTTAGCCACCCTGTTAGTACCATTGCAGGTTGAAATGTTTATAATGTGCATATATAAGTATATACATGTATATGTGTATATTAATGTTATTCAGGAAATCTGTGTATGGCCTAATGTGAATCTGAGATTGCGCTGTATGTTAATGGATGATGGAAAAAAATATAATTTTGTGTGATGTTTAAGTAAGACATCTAACTCTCTGTACTTTGTGTGCAGACTGTTTTTTTTGGATTTGATTCCGTTCCGAATTCAGTATTTTTTCGGCCAAGGAAGATCGCTTGTTTCACAGAGTCGCTCCCTCTGCGTTGAACTGCGCAATGTAACAAGTTTTTTGCAACTGGAGATTTTTTTCTTTCCCAGCGCTTTGTGAAGAAATCCTCAAGTGTTGCAACGGCATCCACCTCCCCAGTGGACACGGGGATCTCCAGCATGCTGCTGTTGCAGCAGAGGCAGGGTCCGAGTGGGCGGCAGTTTGGAAAAAGATTGCAGCCCTCGAAGACAAGGTTCCGGTCCGAGATCTCCATGCTTGCTGGTGCCCTGACTGACCCATATATATCCCGGAGTAGTTCGGAGACCACTGGGACTCCTTTTGTAGTCCCCACTTCAGCTCCAAGCTGTTTCCCGCCCCCTCCTCCTCCTCCTCATCCTCCACCGCCACCTCGTCCTCCTCCACCTGCTAGTATCCAGGGCCCCAAGCAGAGTCATCGTCAGGGAAGTGGCGCAGGACCCACCAAAGGCCCCAACATGGTGGATGTCCTGGCGGAGCTGCCCCGCATTAAACTGCACCCGGTGCTGAGATCGCCAGGTGGGACGCCAGTGCCAAGGAGGGGCTGACACAGGGGACGCCCATGGCCTCAAGAGGACATTACTTCCATCTTATCAAAGGCTCTGGCGGGTGTGGGCGGCCTCCTCTCTTGGGCCGCGGGCTGGGTGGTGCTTGGCTCTGCTGCGCCGTGGTGGGGCCCTGGCGGGCAGTCCGGGGGATCTTGGGACACTGGGGGCCTTCTAGGCGGATTGGGGGGTTCGGTTTGGGCTGGGCGGGGGGGCTCGTCGCCCGTCCTCCCTCTGCGGGCCTCCCTGTACGGGGGTTGGCGCCCCTTTAGTCCCTCGCGGGCTGCTTCCTGGGTTGGGCGGGTGGTTATCTCCGGGGCACATGGCCGTGGGCCCTTGTGCTGGGGGGGCGGCAGGGTGGCCTCGGTTGCCTGGTTTCTCCTGCCTTCGCCTTCGGCCTTGTGGGGGGGTGGGGTGCTGTCGCTTCCCCCGACGGCATCATATGCCAGCACATCCAATGACAAATCAGTTCACACCTACACTTACACATACATATAAGAATGGTTGAGCGATCAGTATCATTATTATTGTTACTTTTTAGCGTGTGTTATAGACATAGGAATTGAAATATACATGTATAAGGGTAGGATCACGTGTGTGTATGCTACATATATATATATATATATATATATATATATATATATATATATATATATATATATATATATATATATACCTATTTGTCACATTATTAATTATAATTATTATTACTGATGTTATAATGTTTGTTGTTTGATGTCCTTGTAATGAGTGTTATTTTTCTTATGGTTGTTTGTATTCTGTATTCCCCTACACTTCATTTTCTCCGTCCCACCTACATTATTAGTTTTATTTTTCCTGTATACCTCTGTTTCCTTTTTTTTTTTTCTTTTCTCTCCCCATGGTGATTAATGTCTGTTCTCGTTACGATTGTTGTTTCTGTATCCCCCGTTTTTTTTTTTTTTTTTCCTTTCCTCCACGGGACGGGTGAGTTCGGAGCAGCCACACTCTTTGCTCTTGAATTTAGTGTAAAATAAAGTTGTCCTCCGAAGAGGGGGGGTGGTGGTGGGGAATTTAAAAAAGAAAGAAAAAAGGAAAGGGAAAAGAGAAAAAAAAATAAAAAAATCAAAGGCTCTGAAAAAGAAGTTCAGGCACCAGATCCACTCTGATGAGTAGGAGAAGCGGTCCTCTGAGCCCTTAAACTTTTTATACTTATATCATTTTTATACTTAAGACTTATATACTTTATATACTTAAACTTTATATACTTATACTTTATGTACTTATACACTCACCTAAAGGATTATTAGGAACACCATACTAATACGGTGTTTGACCCCCTTTCGCCTTCAGAACTGCCTTAATTCTACGTGGCATTGATTCAACAAGGTGCCGAAAGCATTCTTTAGAAATGTTGGCCCATATTGATAGGATAGCATCTTGCAGTTGATGGAGATTTGTGGGATGCACATCCAGGGCACGAAGCTCCCGTTCCACCACATCCCAAAGATGCTCTACTGGGTTGAGATCTGGTGACTGTGGGGGCCATTTAAGTACAGTGAACTCATTGTCATGTTCAAGAAACCAATTTGAAATGATTCGAGCTTTGTGACATGGTGCATTATCCTGCTGGAAGTAGCCATCAGAGGATGGGTACATGGTGGTCATAAAGGGATGGACATGGTCAGAAACAATGCTCAGGTAGGCCGTGGCATTTAAACGATGCCCAATTGGCACTAAGGGGCCTAAAGTGTACCAAGAAAACATCCCCCACACCATTACACCACCACCACCAGCCGGCACAGTGGTAACAAGGCATGATGGATCCATGTTCTCATTCTGTTTACTCTACCATTTGAATGTCTCAACAGAAATCGAGACTCATCAGACCAGGCAACATTTTTCCAGTCTTCAACTGTCCAATTTTGGTGAGCTTGTGCAAATTGTAGCCTCTTTTCCTATTTGTAGTGGAGATGAGTGGTACCCAGTGGGGTCTTCTGCTGTTGTAGCCCATCCGCCTCAAGGTTGTGCGTGTTGTGGCTTCACAAATGCTTTGCTGCATACCTCGGTTGTAACGAGTGGTTATTTCAGTCAAAGTTGCTCTTCTATCAGCTTGAATCAGTCGGCCCATTCTCCTCTGACCTCTAGCATCAACAAGGCATTTTCGCCCACGGGACTGCCGCATACTGGATGTTTTTCCCTTTTCACACCATTCTTTGTAAACCCTAGAAATGGTTGTGCGTGAAAATCCCAGTAACTGAGCAGATTGTGAAATGAGCAGATTGTGAAATACTCAGACCGGCCCGTCTGGCACCAACAACCATGCCACGCTCAAAATTGATTAAATCACCTTTCTTTCCCATTCTGACATTCAGTTTGGAGTTCAGGAGATTGTCTTGACCAGGACCACACCCCTAAATGCATTGAAACCACTGCCATGTGATTGGTTGATTAGATAATTGCATTAATGAGAAATTGAACAGGTGTTCCTAATAATCCTTTAGGTGAGTGTATACTTTATATGCTTATATTTATATACTTATACTTTGTGTACTGATTATATATACTTATTAATAAATAATATATTTTTATCACTATTATTTTTAAAAGAGTTGCTGATTTTGTAATACTGCTGCAGCATTCTCCACATGCTAATCACTGCCCCACATCGAATTGGCACTTTGATCAGCCATGAATCACTTCACTACCCCCTGTTGAATGTTGCATCGTATGTTGTTAGATATCTCGTAGTAGTATTGCAGTATTTATTTAAATTGAAAATGCTTAAAACAGATCAATTTCTCACAAACACATCTATTCATGAGTGATTTAAACGGCAAGGATGAAAATGATTAGGATTAGCTCTTGCCAAAATAGGGCTTGTAAACTTTTGTGGTACTCAGAATTAACCCAAACAACTATGACTCTATAATCCTCTATAATCACTCTCACTCTGTCACACTTGAATCAAACTCCAGGCCTCGCATGTAATGAGCAAAATTTTCTTCTTTATTCAGCAATCCAGCATAGTGTTCCAACCACACTCGGGGACAATGCGCAATGCACCCCGCACCCAGAAATCAGCAGGTTAATATACTATAAGACGAATTCCCCTATATGGACTTCTAAGTCCTGATTGGTTACCAAACATCTGCAAACCAGGTTTCGAACATACAACAAACATAATACGCCACCTCTATTGGTCTACTTCAAGGATGTTCAGTTTCCAATCCTCGTTAGGCCTAGGCCTCCTATGAGTCCCACACATAAGCCTGTCTATCCAGCCTAGGAAGGAGGGCAAAAACCCTAAACATTAGGGAAATTCCACTCCCAACCCAGCAAAAAGGTGCAACCCCTCCTTTGGTGTCCATGGCTGGCATGGCTCACAATGTTATCAGTAAGGGAAACCCCAACCCTATATTACCTAAATAAAGACTTCAGCGTAAACATATACAACCCTTATGGGTACATAACTTGCTTGTGTGTTCAAATGCTACCATACAACAAACTGCGTCTAGCATAGTATAGCAGCTACATTTCAAGGCTTCCTGCAGGTCCCCTTTCTCCCCCCGGCGATGTTCCCTTCAGCCCAGTTCTCCAAGATCTGTGGCCTGCAAAGCTGGTTCCGTGCAGGTGGCTGTGAGGCAAGGACACACGGCACCATCCCCAAAACAACAAAACCTGAGACACAAGAACAATCCCACAATGCCTCCCAACCCTGGCCTACCATCACTTTAAATTTCCCTTCCACACTTTGAAGTAATGTTAAACATATACTACATAATCCTGAAAAGGAGTGGTCACTAAAATTAAACAGCTCGCAGATCTTCACACTGCAAGAAATGCAAAGATGGAGAAAGCGAAGAACAGTTCACAGCCGGCTGGGCACATTGTCATCATCAAAGATTTTAAGCATGTTTATTTATATAGCACAATTTGGGCACAAGGCAATTCAAAGTGCTTTACAAAGACAAGGATACAATCACATTAAAATGTCAAAATCACATTTCAAAGATAAGTAAAAGAAATAATAATGAAAATAAATAATTTTATTAATCAATTACAATGAACACATAATAATAAGAAAAAGCCAAAATAAATAAATAGCTAACTGAAAAGACGTCACATTTTAATGACAGAAAATGACTGGTGCTGCACTAGGAAACTCTGACCATGCAACAATTCATCTAATTCCAGCATACAGACAAAATCTGAAAACTGCTAAACCTGTTGTTACTAGAGTGAAACACTGAACATGTGGAGCAGTAGAGCAATTAAAATCATGCTTTGACTCGACAGACTGGAATGTTTTCAAAACTGCTACTAACAGCGTGGATGAATACACGGACACTGTAACATGGCACATAAGCTTCTGCGAGGACTCTCGCATTCCCAAATAGTCTGTTGTCAGCTATAATAACGACGAACCATGGTTTACAACTGAACTCAGGCAGCTTCATAAAACAAAAGATGAAGCTTACAGGAGTGGTGACAAAAACCTGTTCAAATTCTACTGCGGGTTTGAAAAGCCACATTCGCGCATCATACAGCCCTCACCTTTTCAATGGCCTTCTTCACACCTGGGTACCTTCACACCTCGCCCACACTATACCCAGCTCACCCCCCCCCCACGTCCAGCCACCTCCCCAGGAGAATCAACGACAGAGATGTAAACAAGATCTTCAGTAGCCAGAATACAAGGAAAGCTCCTGGTTCAGACTCTGTCTCCCCAGCCACTCTGAAGCACTGTGCAGATCAATAGTCACCTGTCTTCACAGATATTTTCAACCAGTCACTGAACCAGTCAGTGACTACAGACTGGTGGCTCTCACATCGGTGGTAATGAAGGCTTTTGAGAGACTTGTGCTGTCATACCTTAAAACCATCACAGACCTATCGCTTGACCCCAGGCTACAGTCTGCCTACAGAACCAACAGACCTGTGGACGATGCAGTTAACACTGGACTCCATTTCTTACTCCGACTTTTGGAGTGCCCTGAGACATATGTTAGGATTCTGTTTGTGGACTTTAGCTTTGCATTTAATACTATTCTATCGGAGCTAATGCGGAATGAACTCTCACAACTGTCCGTGCCTGATCCAAAATAACATGTTATAACCACGATGGCCCAGTTTTACGCTACAATCATTGAGTCCATCGTCACCTCCTCCATCACAGCCTGGTTTGGATCAGCCACTGAACGAGACAAGGCCAGACTGCAACACATCATCCACTCAGCAGAGCGAATAATCGGCAGTAACCTGCTTACCCTCCAGACACTTTACATCACCAGAACCAGGAAACGGGCATACAAAATCTTTGAGGACCCATCTCACCCTGCTCACCACATCTTTCAAGCCTTACCCTCCATGAGAAGACTCATGGCAATCAGAACCAAGACCACAAGACACGCCAAGAGCTTCTCCCCTCAGGTAGTCTCTCTCATTAACCAAACCAGTCTCTGAATGGACGTTCAATTAATCGTCAGCTGCAGTGAAATATCCACCAGCATAACCAGTGAACAACTGATAAACTTCCTCTATGATTATATTCTGCACTCTTGCACATTATGCACACATACTGCAAATTCTGTATACATATTGCACTCTTGCACATATAGTTGACTTGGCTGCTACTTAATAACGGCACCATTTAAGAGCCCTTTAAAATATTATACCATTTATATAGTTTATATTCATACTACAATGATTACTATGTACACACACATATATAAATATCATAATACCATCATTACTACCATTAATAAACTTAATTATCATATAATTATCATATTACCCAATTGCCAGTCTATTGTTTATTACCTTTCTGCATATGTCTTTGCTAAATGTGGGTAACTCTCGCCAGTGTGGGGAAGCAATAAAAAAGGCCAACAGAATGTTGGGTTATATCTCTAGGTGTGTGGAGTTTAAGTCAAGGGAGGTGATGATACACTTATATAATTCCTTGGTAAGACACCACCTAGAATACTGTGTGCAGGTTTGGTCACCATACCTCAAGAAGGACATTGCTGCCTTAGAAAAGGTGCAACGAAGAGCTACGAGAATGATTCCTGGTCTTAGAGGAATGTCTTATGAGGAGAGGTTAGCGGAACTGAATCTGTTTAGCCTTGAGCAAAGGAGACTAAGGGGGGATATGATTCAGGTCTATAAGATTCTAACGGGTCTGGATGCTCTTCAGCCAAATGACTATTTCAATATTAGTCTAAATACTAGAACTCGTGGCCATAAGTGGAAATTAGCGGGAGAAAAATTTGAGGAAGCACTTCTTTACACAGCGTGTAGTTAGAGTATGGAATAGTCTTCCTGCTAGTGTAGCAGAAGCTAAAACCCTGGGTTCCTTTAAATCAGAGCTAGATAAAATTTTAACAACTCTGAGCTATTAGTTAAGTTCTCCCCAAACGAGCTTGATGGGCCGAATGCCCTCCTCTCGTTTGTAAATTTCTTATGTTCTTATGTTCTTTGTAATGTCATGTAAAAGCACCACCAAGGCAAATTCCTTGTATGGAAACATATCTGGATTCCGATTCTACATCCTTCATCAGGACTAGAAAACTTCCATCCAGCGTTGCATTTCACTTTGACGCTGTCGCTTTTGAAACACTTTTCTGTGATCTAGCTCTTGTTTTGGTCGCCGACTATCATCCAACAAAAGGTTCATTTCAGCTCTCCTAATCTGACATAAACCACACTCACAAACACTTTCGGGTTACTGTGTCACCGGGAAGGGATGGACTCCAGTCGGGATGGGTTTCCAGCATTTCCTATCCTGGCTGTTCTCTTTAGGGACAAACACAGGAATGGAGTCTAGTGATCACACCGGAACTTGACTTACCTGAACGGAGATGTATGGAGCAGACTCTCATATGCGCAGGGATGCTCTGGAATGCAAGGTCTTTACGCCCCACCGCTATAAGCTACGCCATCCGACGCCATTTCGTCAACTCTTCCACTTTTGCTCTTGTCTTTTCCAATCCAGAAAAGAGAAGAAACGTATACCGGTCCTGAAGACCGAAGAGAGACCCGAGTCGATATGGGGCTGCCGCTTAGCGGGTCGCCGTTAGCCGGGCCTCCGTGACGCCCCCGCGCAGAGTAGAATGCCCAGGGGCGTCGCAGCCACCGGCGTCCTCCCTGTCCTCCTGTCCTCTCAAAAAACAGCAATCATTTAAACAAACATGAGGGAAAATTCAAAAGGCAAAGATGAAGTCATGCCTTACCTCAGCACAGCTGCCCACCGCACAAACGACAGCGTGTCACCTTACTTTAAAAAAAAAGAAAAATTGGGGCCGCGCACGGACAGGGCCCCTCCCTCACACCACATGCGGCTAATTAGTTGGCCATCCAGAGGCACTCAGTCTATTAGTCACCCATTCAGTCAGTCAGTTCTGCCTTTCAACAACAGGGGGCAGTAGAGGTGCACCGTTCCCGGAAGCACTGCAATACCGGGTCGATGCCTGGAGCAGATGGGGCAAGCCCCACTTCCGGCTCCCTGTTCCAAAAATCCGTTTAATATGTGGTCCCCTCCATGGGGGACGTATCAAAATAACCTTTTCATACCAAAACAAAATGTAAATCAGCTCAAATACATGAATAATAAATATTATGCTTGTACTACTTACATTAACACATAATCACAATCTATAAGGCTGAAACATTCCCACACTATGCAAATCATGCCAACACAGTACAATAAGACTTTCAAAGATAATATTAAACAAACACCCACAGAGTGTTCCAAAGTGCATTTTGCAATGTCTATACTTTGAATGTCAAATTACAAACTTCACATAAATCTAAAGTACACTAAGATTAAGATGAGTTTGTTACCAAACCAAATATATAAGAAATAATTTATTTGCCAGGAATTAAGTTTATGATATTGAATGAAATGTGTGAGCATGCCCCAGTTAGTGAAAGTGTGTCCCCTACCCCAAGACTCCAGAGGGTTAAAAAGGAACACATCCGCAGACTTCCAAGCTCTGCACTAGGGCTGAACGATATTCTGTTTTGACATCGACATCGCGATGTGCGCGTGAGCGATAGTCACATCGCCGGAACATACGATGTGAAGGGTAGAAGCCCATTGTGTATTAAGAGAACGGTAGCACACAGTAAACACGAGTTTGTTGTATGGCTTGTTGCTGGGGTGACATGCACGTTCCGCGTGCCTGCACAGTGATTGGTTCGCTGTGTCGCTGCTCACCGCTCACAGCCAACATTCACTGCTAAAAATGCGCGACGAAGAGGATCCGCCGCAAAAAAATTATTTCGTACCAAAAAGAAAGTCGAAATCATCTATTTGGGACTATTTCGGCTACAAAAAGGAGGATGTTGACCAAAAAGAGGTACCTTGCATGGAGTGTCATAAAGTTGTGGCCACAAAACATGGAAACACCACCAATTTGTCTGATCACTTAAAACGGCACCACAAAGCTCTTTACAACGAATACAAAGCCAAATCTGGATGTCAACCAAAACAAACAAATGTTTGTGATGCCTTTGCCAGTGTGACACCTTACCAGAAAGGCTCTCAATGACAGAAAGAAATAACAGACGCAATAACGTTTCATATCGCTAAAGATATGTTGCCATTAAATACCGTCGCCAAAGAGGGATTTAAGAAAATGATCCGAACGCTTGACAGGCGGTATGTTATACCATCCCGCACATATTTTTCCCAAGTTGCGATAAAAGAGCTGTATGAAAAATGCAAATCTAAGATTGAAGCAGAACTGTCGCACGTGGAATACTATGCAACTACAACAGACTTGTGGTCCAGCAGGACAACGGAGCCCTACATGAGTCTGACGGTCCATTTCATCGCAGAGGACTTCGAGCTAAAAAGTCGCTGTTTGCAGACGGCATTTTTCCCGGAAAGTCATACAGCCGAGAATGTCGCAGAGGCCCTGAGAGAAGCGGTGTCCGCTTGGGGCTTAGATGAGACACGTCAAGTCTGTATAACAACAGATAATGCAGCGAACATGGTGAAAGCTGCCGATCTGAACAAGTGGACCAGGCTACAGTGCTTCGGCCACAGACTGCATCTTGCAGTTGGTGAGTAATGACCATGATCTTTATCCAAAATAAAAATACATTTTTACTCAGCTGTTTTACTTAATAACCTGTCCTGAACCTGACAAAACTTGTAAAATGAATTTGTTGCATGTGTGTACGTAGAGCTTTAAAACGTAAGAAAAAATACAGACACTAAACATTTAATTTTAAACAAAAAATAGTTTTATGAGCACATTTGAGGAGCTCTTTTCCAAAATGCGATAACTCCATTTCAATAGTTTTCAGGGAAATTAATTGTTTTACCTAGACCCACACATTTTGTGAATATTCAATTTATCCTGTTAAAATGTTTTTTGCTTAGTCTGAACATGTTGAATAATGATTATTAAATCAAACAACTATATTGTTGTTGAAAAATTCAAAGTAAATTTTTTTTCTTTTCAAAACGCTATAAATCCATCCATTTTTCCCAAAAATTGATGGTTGTCTTTTTTTAAAAGTCTTTTGTCTTTTATTTTTCATGTTCGCAGTTATTAATAAACAATTAAAATGTCTCATTGCAATATTTTACATATTCCTAATCATTACTTTTGCTGGTTCTTTGTCACAGCTTTTAGGGGCCGTGTACATGAACGCGTCCTGCATCAGCACCGAAAACTGAGAGAGAGAGAGAGAGAGAGAGAGAGAGAGAGAGAGAGAGAGAGAGAGAGAGAGATTATTATTGGCGTTTATCGCGTTTTGGAAAAGAGCTCTTCATTTATTGTTTGAAATAAAACAGTGTGCTTCAATAATTAAAGTTCGCAATGTTTTGTTTGTTTTCTCCGCTTAGAAAATGCAGTGAAAAAGGATGGCCGCAATGATCGTGCTACAGGAGTCTGCAAGAAGCTGGTGAGCCACTTCTCTCACAGCTGGAAGGCCAGCGATGCCCTGGCAAAAGTCCAGAAGGAACTCAATCTACCATCACATTGTCTCATCTCAGAATGCCAAACAAGATGGGGTTCCAGACAGATGATGATCAGCAGGATATTAGAGCAGCAGCAGGCTTTAACTCAGGTCCTGTCTGCAGACAAGAAGCTGCGGCATCTAATTCCAACCTGGCAAGATATAGATGTGCTGGAGTCTGTAAGCAAGTCACTGGGCCCAATGCTGGATTTCACTGATGCACTTTCAGGCGATGAATACGTCAGTGTCTCCTTTGTAAAGCCAGTTCTTCAGCTCTTCAACACTTCACTACTGGAAATGCGAGAGGAAGACACAGACCTGACCAAGAACATAAAGATGAAGATGCTGGACTACCTCAATGAGAAATACGAAGATGATGATACTCAGAAGCTGCTAGATATGGCATATTTTTTGGACCCCCGGTTCAAGATAGACTTCATCAGTGCAGACAAGAAGACCCAAGTTAAGGCCAGAGTGGTATCACAGATGATGGAATGCCAGGAGAAATCAAGCTGCAGCACTGACGTGGAGCCCAACGTTACCAGTGCACCCCAGGCAAAGAAAGCAAAGAAGTCATTGGGAAGCTTCTTTAAACAGAGAGAAACTGAAGCAAAGGGTGATTCCTCTCTGACCCTAAAGGATGCTTTGGAAGCAGAGTTAAACACTTACCTGCTAACACCTCCAATAGACAAAGAGGAGGATCCACTTGCATGGTGGAAAGTACACAAACTAAGCTTTCCTCATCTCGCCAGACTTGCCCGCAAAAACCTGTGTATTCCTGCGACAAGCTCGCCGTCAGAGAGACTTTTCAGTACTAGTGGCAACATCGTCACTTGCCAACGAACCTGTCTCAAGCCTGCAAAGGTTGATAGTAGAGGTCGACCGATATGGGTTTTTCAATAGCCGATGCCGATGACGATATTTAGGAGTCAGGGTCAGCCGATGGCCGATATATGCTGCCGATATTTTTTGGCCGAAAATTGGACGTTTTCCCCTCTATTTGCATGATAAAATATCACATTAATAATAACAAACGATACACAAAATTTCTCAACTTAGCATTTACTGAATACTGACTTGTGTAAATTTAAATATAAACTTAAATAACAAAAACACAATACAACTTATAAACAACTTAAACTTATAAACAATAAAGATAGCAGCATCAGAATCTCTTTAGCAGCAAACTCATTCTTCAGCTCCCAAGCTCACCAGTCTGCTGCAGATATTGCACCTGGCTTTTCCTGGTGTTGGCTTTGTGAAATGCTGCCATACAGGATTAGATTTTTGTTCAGCCATCAGACAGCAATTACTAAAACAGAAGAATAAATGCAAGGTTAGAATTTTTATTATAGTACCTTCATCTTCAATTCATTCTACAATTCCAGTATTCCATGCACATTAAAACAATTACACTCTAATACATTTTGAAGAAAAAAAAAACACTAAGTGCATCATGGTATGATGAGTAGTGTACACTAACATGTTGTTTCTGTTGTTAGCAGACAGATAGCTTAAAGCCAAATTCACAATCAGAATCTAGTGATCCCGGAAAATAAAATAAAATAACTGTCGTATTGCACAGCCTTGTATGCAAGGACAACATAAGCCCCTAGTGATTGTGACGTTGTCTACGTATAAGCCCGTATAAAGGACAGACATGTTTAATGAGGAAACTAACTGCGCAAAGTCATGCACTTTTTATCTAGACGTCTGACAAATTGTTTGAATCTCCGGTCTCAAATGAAAAAAAGTTGCACAGAAGGACCATTGTCAGCATCAGCTCAAGTAAATGGTAACCAGGCTTTCGAACAAACACTTTTCTCCGCCATGCATTGTTCTTAGCAGCTCTGTATCTCCCGAGGACGGCGCTGTCTGTGATCAGGGCAGAGTAACGCAACTCTCACACACGCTGCAGTATTTGAGAGCTGCCTGCTCCGCCCCACACACTCACAGAGTGAAACTCTCCGACACAAGAAAAAAAACATAACTGATAACATCGGGCTGATATGGTAATAATTAAAATGTTAACAAATAAAATGATTTTTAACGATTAAAAAACGTCTGTGAGCCCACCAATAAGCGCACAAAACGAACTCTATTAGAATCAATGATCCTTAATGTTACCTGTAAGCTACAGTTGGTTGAAGGCTCATTATCATTACCCCAGTTCCCAATAGCGTAATTCGCGTTTTCTTTTAAAGCAACATTTCATAGCAAACTACTTAAATAAACAGGTCATTGAAAGATCAGAATTTAAGCCTTTTATCCCAGGACTCTTCCAAAACTTCTGGCTGTGGTCCTGCACAAGGCAGCATGGGTCACGTGTTCCACAGCAACAATAACACTGGGCTGCCCGCAGACGTGCCTGTCTGAAAATCGGCGTAGTGCACTCGGATATCGGCCGATGCGGATACATTAAAAAATGCTAAATATCGGCCCGATATATCGGCCGGCCGATATATCGGTCGACCTCTAGTCTGGACATGCGACAAAATGAGAATCAATACAGAAGATCTCATTATCCTTATCCCTATCCAAAAGAATTTGGTTTTGCTAACTCTCAGGAATTATCCTAGAAGTAGTATACTAATAAAAGTAAAAAGCCTATACATATACAAACAGCCTGGTCTGGTCCAGCAGTCTGGTGTAATTCCTGCCCTCTCAGTCCCCGCAGCTCCAACAGCCTTCAGAAATGAATATTTGTCTATTAGGCTAATATCTGCATTGATGATACAGTAGATAATGGTAGTAAAGTACAGCCTAATTTCTAACTCACCTCTTGGTCCTGTGCGCTGTCCTGATCCTGCCATCTCCCTGCTGCCTGCACACTGTCCTCATCCTGCCATCTCCCTGCTGCCTGCTCACTGTCCTGATCCTGCCATCTCCCTGCTCCTGTGCCTCTCCTGCCTTCTGCTGACCACCACTTTCCTTCATACACATTAAGTAACCTATACTTTTAGTGTAATGTTCTGTAGCTCTTAACACTAATATTTCCTACTTACTCTTCTTTTACCACCAAAAGAGTGTCTGATGTCTCCATCTTTCCTTTTCCTCATAGTGTGTCTGTGAATAAAATCTAATCTATATTTAACAAAACAGTATCTGGGCTATCAGATGAAGCTTCTAAAATGTCTATATATATGAAATTGTGGAATGCAGAATCAATACCACTAAAATTCAAATAATAGGGCTTATTATTTGTTAGCTAGTTTTTTTTACGTTGCCCCTATAGGTGTCACTTATAGTAATGTTTTTTCAGAGCATGACGTTAGACATTCTTATGCGTTAATATTAGCCTAATAACAAACCACACAGGCTAAGTGGCAAATTAATTTCAGAATGGCACAATTTATTCGTGATAAAATGAGAACGAAAACATATGGAGTTCATCTCCTTGGAAAATGACCATGATCGATTTTCCCTCACCAAATAAGCCTGGTTTAAATAGAGAACTTAGCTCATCTTGCTAGTTAATGTAACTAAAGTTGACTGTACCGGTGTTCTGTCGAGTTGAGCTACTTTGTCGAGGTAAGCTATGATTAAGGCTATCAATTAGCACTACAGTAGATTACCTGGACAAAGTAGCTCAACTCGACAGAACATCTGCCTCAGAAGGACAATGGTAAGTAATTCAACTTATAAAGACGTCAGCTTGCATTAGTAGATGAAACACTTAAACGAATAAATGAAGGTTGTAAAATAACACATTTTCAACAGGCTAGACTTCTGCTGGCTACTCACATTTACCAATGCACGACAAACAGTACTATGACAGACGAACACAATGAACAGGTCACTCAATGAGAATGAATGACGCAACCGACTGGCTGCTTCTAGCGCCGAGGTGGTTAAAATGGTACGGTCCACATTAGGGGTGTCTGAAATTGTTTTACATAAACTTTTCCTACAAGGTGAGGTTATCTTTTTTTTTTTTTTTTACAGCAAAAGAAAAATGTTAAAACCCCCCCCAAAACTGCTATTTTTGTCTCTTTGGGGGGGTCTGGGTCTTGATCGGGGGGTACAGTACCTCCCATAATTTGAACCATGAGTCTGATGTAGATTGAAAATTGTATGGTACTATGTAAATGATTCTCACTGACTGAATAACAGCAGAATGGTTGCTGTAATCATCTTGCAGTTTACTATAAAGAGAAGTGTTTCTATGTAACAGGTCAGCAAAAGAAACTGCTGTCCAGAGGCTTAACGGTGAGGATACGACTTCATTCTTAGCCTCAGCAATTGGTCCAGCAAAGCCAAGTGCATGACAGGGAACAAGAAGCCCCAGTTCTGGAAACCACCGTCACCCCATCAGCGTGGAAGGAACCTGTCGCTCAGGGAATGAGGGAATTCACAGGGTGGAAGGACACATTCTCTGTGCCTGAGTACGAGACCCACCACTGGTCCAAACAGAGATACTGTACTGGTTTTTACTCTCTCGTGAGAGGGAGCAATATGGATTTCTAAAAACACCCAAAACTGCATTTAAACATTTGACATTATGTGAAGTGATAAAAAGATGCAACAAATACCAGTTATCATGTTCAGAAGGTCAAGTGCACTCACCCTTCCCTTTGTTGGCATTAAGCAATACATTTTATTGACTGGGGGAGGGGGGTGCCACTAGAATTAATACCATACCGGAGAATGCTCGGTATGCCATATGCCCCATATATATATATATCCTGTAGCTGCAGTGAGTATATTAGCATTATTGTTAACAAGTGTACTGCCACAGTAACAAGTACATATATATGTGACAGTAAAATTTTCTGGCCATCTACATTGATAAAACTTAGATGATTGTACTGTTTTATTATTAAATACAATTATTAGATAGAACCGGCTTATGTATTTGCTCTTTAAGAGGTTTTTACTGTTGTCTGGTGAGCTGTAGTGCAACCTGTCTGACTGAAACCTGTTTCTCCTCTCAGCACTAGGCGATTGGAAAAAGCCGTGAGCTGGACAGATAATGAGTACTGGGCAGCCTGGAATAAGTGGGATGAGGTGATTGATTGGGGAGATGACGAATCTCCACCCACATCACCTCCCTCTAACCAGGCTGGCACCTGTACTGGAGACGTGGATGCTGGGGCGGTGGATATTATCATCAGCCCGTATATAAACGTATGTATTTCAGAACTTTTTTTAACATGAGTTTGAGACAGTCTGATGTTAATTGAAGTTTAAAAAATTGGTCGGTACTATGTAAATTATTCTCACTGATTGAATAACAGCAGAATAGTTGCTGTAATCATCTTACAGTTTACAATAAAGAGAAATGTTTCTGTGCAACAGGCCAGCTAAAGAAATTGGTCTCCAGAGGCCTAACATTGAGGATGCAACTTCATCTGTGTGTCCGGCCTCAGCCAGTGGTCCAGAAAGTGCATGACAGGGAAGAAGCCCCAGTTCTGTCCACCGCACTCCCCCCATCATCTTGGAGGGAAGCTGTTGCTCAGGGAAAGAGGGAATCCGCAAGGCGGAAGGACCCATTCTCTGTACCTCAATATGAGACCCACCACTGGCCTAGGCAGAGACACTGGTTACGACAGCCACCAAAGACCTCCATAGATGAGAACATCATCCAAGACCTCTGCAATGGCCTGCAGACTTTTTCACTGTCATGAGGTTGAGCTGTATTTAAACTGTATTTATTATAAAATAAAAATTTCAAGCTAATACTGTCTCAGCCAAATACTGTCCTCTATGTCCATCAAAAATGCAATGGAAAAGAAAATATATCAAGCATTTCAGTAGATACTGACTGTATTGAATTACACTGGGATAGTGAATCCCCTGGGAGAAAGCTAGA
Source organism: Paramormyrops kingsleyae (assembly GCF_048594095.1). Classification (NCBI taxonomy): domain Eukaryota; kingdom Metazoa; phylum Chordata; class Actinopteri; order Osteoglossiformes; family Mormyridae; genus Paramormyrops; species Paramormyrops kingsleyae. Next base: position 396,574 of record NW_027325982.1, read on the forward strand.
TGTAGGCAGGGTTTCATCTATTCTGTTATATAATCATGAGTGACATATTGCAGTAATGGAAAAAAAATAAACCTATCAGAATCTTACATACCTGGATCATGTCCCCCCTTAGTCTCCTTTGCTCGAGGCTGAACAGATTCAGCTCAGCTAACCTCTCCTCATAAGACATTTCACTAAGACCGGGAATCATTCTTGTAGCCCTACGTTGAACCCTTTCAAAGGCAGCAATGTCCTTTTTAAGGTAAGGTGAAAAAACCTGCACACAATATTCTAGGTGGGGTCTTACCAAGGAATTGTACAATCTTAAGCTTCACCTACCTTGACCTAAACTCCACACACCTAGAGATGTAACCCAACATCCTACTGGCCTTTTTAATTGCTTCCCAACATTTGCGAGAGTGGGACATGGCAGCAACAACATACACACCAAGAGTAGTCCACCATTTTGGCTTGGATTATAGCTTCCATTACTTTTCCAAGTGCCTATAGTTTGTTGGATTACTTCTATCCCCTTTTTTGAATATGGGTGTTATATTAGTAACACACCAACAGGTACAGATTTCTGAAATAGCAAAGTTAAATAATATCCCTCATCTCTTTTAAAACTATAGGTAAGATGCTGTTATGATCTCCAGTCTAGAGTTGCAGTGTAACAGTATTCACAGGAAAGGGGATAAAGGGACAAACAGGGTAAGGGCAACAAGGGGACACCAGTGGACAAAGGGATATTTTTTTGCATTTTATTCATACACAATACTGACACTAGAAGCTAAAACTGGGCCTTCACTGGATCTTCCAGCAGGACCACGATCCTAAGCACATGTCCAAATCAACACAAAAATAGTTAGCTGACTATAGAAGCAAGCTTCTGCCATGGTCATCTCAGTCACCTGACCTGAACTCCACTGTAAACTTATGGACTGAGCTGAAGAGTAGAGTGCTGATCTGGAGAGGTTCTCTAAAAAGGAATGGACTCAGATGCCCGGTTTGGTATTCTCCAACCTTATAAAAGACTCAGTGCTGTTATCCTGGCAAAGGGAGGTTGTACAAAGTATTAAAAGCAGGGGTGCCAATAATCATGGCTCAAGTATTTTTGTTAAAAATAATTATTTCTTGATGGATTTTTTTTTCTTCGAAAAATTTATTTCAATGAAAGGTTGGATTTTTCTAATTTTTTCGGTGTTAGATGAAGCTATTTTAGTAAAAGGTAGATTTTTTTCTAACCCTTTTTAAAAATATTTACAAGGCCTGCCAATAATTGTGGAGGGTGCTGTAGCTTCTCTAGGTTTATTATTATCTGTGAGCTCCCTTGCCTGCAAATTTTCTTTTACATATTCTGCAACACCACCTCCCTTCTTGCTTATCTGGTCCCTACAGAACAACATGTAACCATCCATATTATATTCTTCTCCATCATTGTCACTCAACCACATTTCTGTTAGTCCTATAATATCATGAGTCTGATGAAATGAAGGCCTCAAATCATGAATTTTGTTTCTACTGCTCCTAGCATTTAAATACAGACAGCAAAGGGTAGGCCTTTTACACTGCCCACTTATTAGTACTTAGGGCTTTTTGTCTCCCCCCTCTTATATTCTTAACTAACCTCCCTGGAAGACTACAACCACTTCCTATACAACGACCCAATGACTTCCTACAGTGGCAGCCAGGAGCACCAGTGCGTGGGATGTGCACCCCGGGAGTCGGGCAGCGTGCCTTCCTGGGGCAACCCGATGGATCCACCAGGTAGAGTGAGCAGAAGCCTCCCCGCTGAGGGCACCGGTACCCGGAACGGTTGTGCCAACACATGTAGCTGCAGACGCCGGCCATGCTTGCCAAGGCCTTGGCAGAGGCTGAGCGGACTGAGACAATCCTGTCCCTGTCTGCAACATCACGCCGGTCGCCAGCCACTTCATGCCAAACCTGCACCTGCGCATGTGGGGGCTCCGTCTGCAGAGAGGGACAGAGCATGCACGTTATACGCGCAAAGCCATGGCAGCTGCGGAGAGATCAGACACTTTACCCACTACTGCCCTGCTCCGGTGCCTTGCCTCCAGCTGGGAAATGCCAGGTGGATGGCGCTGTAAGGGGGGCAAAAGTCTTGTATCTTTTCTAGTTACTTATGGTTGAGGTTAGGCTGGAGGGGTAAAGGTTGTTATTGTTGGGATTCGGGTTTTTCCACGTAGAACCGAATAGAGAGTCCACACAAAGAAATGAATACAAACGTGTGTGTGTGTGTGTGTGTGGATTTGCATTGATCACATTTGAGGACCAAACTGTCCCCAAAGTGTAGTAAAACCTGAAATTTCCCTACTTTTGGGGACATCTTTTGAGGTCCCCATTTGGATAACGTCAGTTTTATAAAAATCTGTGAATGCAATCAAAAAAGTAAAAATGCCAAAAGTCTTGTATCTGGGTTGGTTACTTATGGTTAAGGTTAGGGGTGGGTAGGGATTAAGGGTGTCGTGACTGGGATTAGGGTTTTTCCCATAGAAATGAATGGACAGTCCCCATTTAGATAAGAAGACCAACTTGTGTGTGTGTGTGCGCGCGCATTATGTATATATTAAATTTTGGGGACCAAATGTCCCCACAATGCAATAAAACCTGAAATTTTGACGATGTGGAGACCAGCTTTTTCAGTCCCCCAAAGGGAAACTCAATTTTAAAAAAATCTGTGACTGCAATCAAAAATCTAAAAAAAGTGTTTTGACCACAGAAATGAATGGATGGTCTCCAGGAAGATGAATACAAACGTGTCTATAATTGCATGAAAGAGAACGCAAATCATACAGGACATCTATCCTGGCAAGGCCATACTTCTCTCAGGAAAGCCAAAGCCCAACTTTTCTGTACCATTGTAATACAGATAATGTTTAACTGCTGTAATTAAGCAATACTATTGAAATAATTAAAATATAGAGATTAAATCAGGTGTGTTTTGTGATTTTAAATGAGTATGTGATATACTTGATATAACATGAATGTACAGTAAAACTGGTCTAAGTCGCCATCTTGTAACTCGTCAATGTGCACAAGTCGACGCTCAAGCAAAAGTCCCGATTTTTCCTAATGATGTTTCCTTTAAAATTCCTTGTGTAAATCGCCGCTTGTAAGTCGTCAAATTCCCTTAGTCGTCACCTAAATCCCGAACAACACAAATGAATGGATTTTCCTACCTGTAAGTCGACACCCCAATCGCTGCATTCCCGCCGCCTGCTTGTCACCACGGCGATGTAGAAACGGGGAATCCCCACCTATCGCACTAGTCGCTCCCTGGGCTTAAGTCTCGCGTGTATAGTGCGGTGTAGTAGAGGTATGGTGTTATATTTACTAGTCGGCAAAACGGCGAGATAGACATAAGTCGCCGAAGTGTCGACTTAGGTGTATCTCGTCAATTCTCTAAGTCGTCACTTTTAAGCTGGTCCCGCGAGTGTCGACTTAGACCGGTTTTACTGTATTTCTGTCAGGGTCAGCCCCTCCTGTTGTCCCACTCTGTCCCTTCCCCGTTTGACCAGCAGGTGTCGCTGGTCATCCTGTTCTTTATGTTAGTCTTTGTTCTCCCCTGTTGCCTGTCTTGTCATATGGCTCAATGTGTTGAGCATCCAGTTGTGTGTACCCTTCTGTCCTGTGTTTGAGTCCCACCTCCTCTGTCTTTGTATTTTGCTCCCTAGTGTTTCATTTGAGTTTTTCTAGTTCCTGTATCTGGTGACGTTGTATTTGGTTTTGTTCCTTGTGCCCCTGCTTGTGTCTTTACCTTTTCTGTAATTCCCCAGTGTTAGTTTCTGTTTCCTTGGTTAGTTCTTAGTTTCCCTGTTATCAGTTCCTTTTGAGTTTATTAGTTTCACCTGTGCCCTGTTTCCCTGGTCTTTGTTAATTAGCCTCACCTGTCCTGTGTTAGTCTCGTTACCCCTTAGTATTTTAGTTCCTGCTTCTGTTCAGTTCCCCAGTGGTTCATTGATTGTGATTGTGTGTTGTTGATTGTCGTTGTTTGATGGTTTTGAGATTTTCAGTGTTCAACGTGTATTAGGTTTTTGTTATTCAGTCTTTATTTATCCCCTTTAGTTTTTGACCCCTCGTGGTCCTTTTGGTTTTTGCTGTGTTTGTAGTGTTTTCTGTTTTATTTAATAAACCCCTTTTTGTTCTTGGAGCCGCCAGTGGATCGTCCACCCTTTCTGTGCACCATGCCTCGTTCTCGCGCCCCGGATCCCTGACAAAGTAATAGTTTTTGGGTTTCCTGTCGTGAGAGATGAAAGCTACAGGCATGTAAATATTGTTTCCTGTAATAACTTTTTTTTAAATTATTTTCCTCATTGTTAAAAATCCCATGCATTAGAAGGTACCAGTCAGTGGAATCACACAGTGAGATATGTTGGCCAGCCGTCCTATTCATTCAGCACCAGCCGATCAAGTAGAGATTTCAGCACCACGGACAGTGATCTGTGTTAAACTGACCTCAGGTTCCTACACTGGCTACACGGAATTTTCTGTAAATAATTAAATGCCTCTATCCCCCTACATGTGGAAATGTTTCCCCCTCCCCCAGACCGTTTCATGTTGTATCCTCATTATGTGTGTATTAGTTTGCAATATGGCTGTATGAGATGTCAGTCATTGACTTGTCGCTGATGCTCCCTGTTTCCTAAGTCTAGTTTTCTCAGATGAAGCAGTTCACACCTTAAGTTAGAAGAAGTTTCCTGTTAATTGCATCTGTTTGAACAGGGGTTCTTCACATATAGAGGAGAAAAGCCCCAACTTACAAATCAGCATCCATTTTTGTACGCTTTCTGTGAATGACGTCCCCGCACAGGATCACCAGATGCAAGACGACCACACTTTGTGCTACTTGTATGTTATGTTAGCAAACCACATACATCTACATTTCTTGCATTCTGTCACACTTGTGCAGAGCATTTGCAGTGTTTGTGATTAGTTATTGTTCAGTGTTCATTCATCTTTGGATTTTGGTGTTATTTGTTTGATACACTGATGTTTATATTTTTGCAATTTTATCAGTATACAGTATATTTGATTTTGCTGTTCTAAAATGTAGTTTGAAATATTGTAATCTTTTCTTACTTTAACATTTATCTTGTTAAAATACAGAAATGGACTGTTTTCTTGAGCCATAGTGTTTTATTCTACATCACAGATAATGCGTACATTCATAAAAGTAAGTGGTGATATTTTGCTCAGTATTGGTTCAAGTTCAGATACTTCAGGTTTTTATTAGACAAAGCATTTTGTGCATGCAAAGCCATTGATTTATTTTTAAAACAACTGCACTGTGATATTTTTAACAAAAACAGCATATTGTCCTATTTTCAGCTCTAAGCATCATATGGGCCTCTTACTGGCTTTCCAACGGCTTTTGGGGTCACATGATGGTCGATAATGATATTTCAGGCCTTTCTTGAAATCACTTTAAAAATTGATCTGGAATATATCGATTTATACTATAATTTGTACAAATTAACACAAATGGGGTGATTTTGACCACAAACAATAATTCATAGTTGGAGGGTAACATTCCTCTAGATTGCAAAGGTACTGATACTAAAACCTGTGACCTCAAAAAGTACAAAGAACTGGAGCAAAAGAAAAATGGTGAAAGCTGTCAGAAACAGACAGGAAACTATATGGATGTTTTAGAAGAGGTAGATGTGGTCCAGTTGGCTGTATTAGTGTCTATGTGTCCTCTGTATGACTGGCATCCTGTCCAGGGTGTACTCCATCCCCGTGTCCTGTCCTGTTTGGGATAGGCTCCAGGCCCCACAGCCCTCACCAGGATGAGAGGTTAGAAGATAGATGGGTGGATCCCGGAGAGATGCTCATAACCCTAATTTGTTGTTCTGTATCCAACCAGCTACTCTAATATTTTTCATTATTTTTAAATGAGTTTTAGGAATGCCTTTCGCAGTCTAACTGACAAAGCAGGTTTTTGTGATCTAATGAACTGCCATGCCTTGTGATGGACTGCCGCCCCTCCTGGGAGATTCTCTGCCCTGTGATAGGTTGGCACCCCCCTCCTGGCTTTTTCCCTGCCCTGTGATGGGTTGGCACCCCCCTCCTGGCTTTTTCCCTGCCCTGTGATGGGTTGGCACCGCCCCCTGCTTATTCCCTGCACTCCTAAAGGGCTGGTGTCCCCATCTGGGTTATTCCCTGCCATGTGATGGGTTGGCACCCCCCTCCTGGCTTTTTCCCTGCCCTGTGATAGGTTGGCACCGCCCCCTGCTTATTCCCTGCACTCCTAAAGGGCTGGTGTCCCCATCTGGGTTATTCCCTGCCATGTGATGGGTTGGCACCCCCCTCCTGGCTTTTTCCCTGCCCTGTGATAGGTTGGCACCGCCCCCTGCTTATTCCCTGCACTCCTAAAGGGCTGGTGTCCCCATCTGGGTTATTCCCTGCCATGCGATGGGTTTGCCACCCCCTCCTGGGTTCCTCCTTGCATTGCGCCCATTATTTTCAGGTATATATTCCAGAGACCTGTAACCCTACATGGGACAAGTGGCTGTGGAACGTGAATTAAGTGATTAATTAATCAAATTACAAACAAATTAATAAATAATCATCTCTCCTGTTTACACCACTGTCCTATTTTCAGTATTCACTATTACATTTGAGTTGGCCTCCTGTCCAGGGTGAGCACCAACCTTGTGCCATATGCTGCTGAGGAGAGGCTACCAGCCCGTTTGCTAGATGGATGGATGATGGATGGATGGATTTATTTCACTGAACAATTCAATAAGCTCTGTAATAAATATAATTAAACTGGCAGTTAACATTCTCTGGCTGTCTAAATGCCCTTCTTTTTTGTCTCGCATTCTTCACATGTAGCCTGTGTAATAGTACAGGTGTAGCTGGTCCTGGTCCCTATAAGGGAAAACTCTATTTTATAAAAATCCGTGACTGCAATGAAAAAACTAAAAATGCAAAAACTCTTGTATTTTGGTTGCCTACTTATGCTTATGGTTAGAGCTGAGTAGGGGTTAAGTTAGCATTAGCATTTTTCCCATAGAAATGAATGAGCGGTCCCCATAAGGATATGTGTGTGTGTGTGTGTGTGTGTATAGGTGTTTCATTGATCACTATGACTATGCTCTAAATGATTTAAGCGGATTTAGCTTAAGTTGTAACTTTTCATGTGGAATGAACTGCAATGTCTCTGAATTAATTTAATTAATACTCATTAAGGTCAGTTCATTTACAATTCCTAATTTCAGGAGCCAGTTAATAAATCTAATTCATTTACAAGTATTTCTCCTATAATACGTGATACATGTTTACAATAATTCCCAGGGAAAGCATTTCCGGTAAGGCACTGCTCATTGACACAGATTATAAAGCTTGTTAGACTATGCAACATTATTTAGCAGGGCTGAGAGAAGGTGAGAGCTCCCCTAGTGGCCGCAGAAGTGCATTTCCCTAGAGCAGATATAATGGGCGGCAGCCTCATTGCTTTTTAATCACAACTTGGTGTAGGATCACACATGCACGTATCACAGGGCCTAAATTCCAGGTGGCCTGAGACAAGGCCGAGCCTGGTACGAGAGGCACCAAAGGGGGGTTACACACACGAACACATACACACAGATAACAAGGGAGGCCAGTACTCCAACTTTTATTGCCCTTGACTTGGCACACAACCCCCCTCCACATACACTCTGCCTTACATCTCACTCACCCAACAGACGAACACCCTAAAGGAAATTTCATTTAAGTTTGGCTTTTGTATACCCTGTATATTGATTTACTCACGACTACTAGTCTCAATCTACAGATACGTTATGTTTGTATGTGTCCTTAGACAATCTTAGTGTTTTGTGTGCCACCCTTATAACCATGTTCACGGAGTATCACCTATTTTACCCCTTTGTACTTGAACACATATAAATTTAAATAAATAGATAGGTATAGCTACCATTGTATATATGTTCTCATGGTATACCAGAAGAATCTGGAAAATTAGTGTAACCAATGTGTCCTAACTTTGTTAAACCCCCCCCCTTCTCTTCCAACATTCCTTTGTGGTCCTTATCTGATCTTGGTGGACAGTCACCAAGTTTCTTTGTTTCTACCATGCTATGTTAAAAGAACTGAATTAAGGTGTATCTTATCCATTCTGGAGAAGATGAATTGGCATAAGCCACACCAAACAAAATATGTTGTTTCCAGATGTGCAACTTATATTGATATTACCACAAACTAACGGCCACGCCTATCTATGGATAAGATGTGCTGTTTGTAATATGAATATTTGATGTAATATCCACACAAAGTGTAACATCTGTTGAGGTGCAACCCAAAACACCTGTATCCTGATGTGAATCAGTCACATAGATAAAATAATTAATTGTTTAATCAATTAATACAGAGGGTATGAGGTATGTACCTGTGAAGCTGGTATGGCATGTTTGGTGTCAAACTGATTGTTAATCACCCCTGATTGCAAATCTGGTCAGTGATTACCATAAAAGTGGATGTATCAAAAGTTATAACAGCTTAATGAAAATCATCAGTAAAGGGAGAATCAGTCGGGCCATAAATCTCAAAAGGACTGATACAGACCCCCTTCCGAAAGCCCGCCAAATGGATGGCCAGCCATTGGGCCAGGAGTCGAATTCCTGGTCATTCCTATTCATGAACTTTACAGCATAAAATCCTGGCACCTCAGAACAAAGGCGAGCAGAACAACCGCCAGCCAGCGCAGAGAATAACCGCCAGCCCGAAGGAGAACATCAGTCCGGGAGGAGAGAAGCCCACAAGAAGCCCTCCGGTGAAGGCCCAGCTGAACAGAGAACAGCACCCAAGACAAAGCTTCACCAGGAGAGAGAATCTAAAGGGACTCCACTCCACTGCTCCAAACGCCGCGCCTTCCTGAGTGCCATCAGCTCAGCAGCTCTGCCATCAACTGCCAAGACCCCCCCCACTCTTCAACCAAGTAAACCAACTTCCTTTCATTCTAACAACTTAAGCTGTTCTGTTTAACCTGCTATAAGACTTTAGGGTCGTGTTTCCACAAACTATGCTTGCTTTGCAGAACAGTATTTCCCATTTAAGGTTACTCATTTAAATCCGGTCATTGCATTTTTATAATTACATCGTTTGTTTTATTCCGTTATTTCGTGTTTGTTGTTTGTGTTAGGTGTAATGTCTGTCTTATGTTAGTTGTAGTGTTAGTTAGGAATAAATGCATGTCTTTTACACAACTTCAGCCTCCGTCATTGAGTACTCACACTAAGTTCCTGCCTCTGTGTGATCTTGCTACACGCTCTGAACCTCAAACTCGCCTGAAACATCGCGAGACTCTCTCTCATTGGCCGTGAGGGAAGCTTCGCTACCAATCGTGTACATTACCTGGTGATGCAGCTCGCTGGACGAGCCTTCTAACCCAGGTTACTAAGCGATACTGGTAATTAGTGAATCCCATTTAAGTCTCACATTAACAGACTCACAGGGATGCCGCAATTGAGTTTGGAGGAGCCGACCATTCGGCATAACAATTGATTAATAATCAGCATTAAATAATAATTCATTAAACTTTAATTAATTCAAACATATTGGTGGAGAATATTAAAATTTATTTGAGCTAATAATTCCTACATTGGGATAGAACAACAAATTTAATCATTCTGCTCATTTAATATTTCGATTTTAATTAGGTTTACTTTTTGGATATCCATGTTTACATAATATTTAGAATCCCACTGCAGTTGAGAATGGAATGCCACAGATATTAGTCTCCACCACATATCATTGCTTGTTTTATTTCAGGAGTCCTTTGGTTGTTTAAACTGATTGCTCTGTATCAGTTGGCTTTGTGTGTTTTGAGATGTATAATTGCCAAAGAGTCCTGGAAAGCTGATGGTTTAGATACCAGAATTAGTATGAGCAGGACTTAATGTGTTTTCTTATGGTGGGGATGTTAGAAGACATTGAGGTTTTTTATTCTATGTACATCCAATCTTAGCCTCCCACCCAAGATCACTCCATGGAGCACGAACCAACACACCCCACCAAGATCCGTTTTAGCTGTGGTAGCCAATATATTTGGGGATTTATGCACTTGTCCTATTCAACATCATAACAGTGAATTAAAAATCTACTAAATCAAAGGCAGTACCATGTCATGCTATGCAAATATACATATACATACAGCTCAGGCTCTTTTCTGCAAATATAAGGCTACAAGGCCAAGTGTGGGTAATCAAAATGGCCTTACATTAACAAATACATCACCCCAAAAAAGCATTACATGAGCAATCACAGCTATTCCATTTTTTTTTTATCTCAACAGAGAACATCTTGCAAGATCAGTATTTGGGAGAGTTTCCTTCATGACGGTGGGTGAAATATACCACAGCTGCAGAAAAGCCCAGTCTTGGCAGAATAGCCATATTAATGAGCTCTTGAGCAAAGACCTTTACTCCCAAAGGGACAGAAAACTGTATCAGGCCATGCTGGCAAAGACCCTTGTTTCAAACCTGGTATCACTTTGCGTTGAATGCTGAAAAGGGCCCTTTAAATACATTAGGTATGTTATTTGCTAAACTTGGGTTTACTTTACTCATAAAAAGTAATATCCCAATTTACCCAAACGAGTGAGTACAAATATTGATTTGAAATATTAATTAATGTTAATATTAAAATTAATTAATATTAATATTGAAATATTGATTTGAGTAAATCTTATAGGATAGTACTGTGACAGTGGGTAGACTATAGCTTTATTTATTTAAAATGTTTCTTAGAATTGGGTATAAAGTCAACCCAAAAAAGTGAGTGCAAATTGTTACATCATTCAATCTGAGTAAATTCTACAGTTTATTTTTTTCCAGTTCATGTACAGAATTACAGTACATTACAGTATTTTATCGACAAGGTTCTCATAAATATTGCCCAGAAAGCATTTTTTCTACAGTATTGTACTATTTTAAACAGTATGTTACTGTAAAAATGTCACTGTTTATTACAGCAGGGGTGCAGATTGAACCCATGACCCTGGAGGCGTGAGGCTATAGTAGGAGCAACGGACCACTATTCATACTGTGAGAAATGATGTATTTTTAATCATACATTGTAACTGATATGTCGTTACACTGCTTGTGTATGCTTTGCACCTTGCCTTTCTCCCTTACTTGTGTTTCTTGTTCTCCACACCTTGTGAGCTTCAACATGAATTGATTGATTGTTTTTTTTAATAAGGCCCCAGGTTAGTTAGGTCCAGTCTCCTGGAAAATCACTAGAATGTGTCCTTGCCTTTGGAAGCTAAGAGCGTCTTATTTTCAGGGAGAGCCCTGTAATATTTAGTTTAATAAATTATTTTTATTGATAAACCTTCATACTGATAATCCTCTTGTAGTGGTCCTAAAAGAAAACATGACTGAAGATATTATCCATTTTAGTAGGCACATTTCACGATTCAGTAACCTGACTTGTCCAATAGATGGCAGTGTAGTACTTCGACTAAGACGTGCTATGGAAATTGCCGGTAAAAACGGAAAGCTGGTTTTCCATTTTAAACGTTTGTCTGACTGAAATGACCACATGTTGTACATATGTAATCGTACTATACATCTAACCTTCAGCGTTGTATTACCTACCTTAATTATCTGCAGCAATAAAATATGTACGCGTAATTGGACAGCTGCAAGTTAAGCAATCTGTCTGATTTTACATTGAAGTAGGCATGGACGGACGGTAAGATGAATGCAGGAGAGACCTGTGAATAAGCTTAAAGTATACATAAAATATGATAAAATAATACATATTTTTAAACATTTAACTGGATAACGACAGCTTCACAGTACTTATATAACCCTGCACAATTTCGAATATCATCACAGCTCCCTGAAAATTAACAGCTATCATTATAGTACAAATAAGCAGTTATCCAGACATCCCGACTCTCCCGGAAGTTCCGGGAGTCTCCCATATATTGACAGCGACTCCCTGATACCCGCAAATTGAATAAAATATCCCGGAAAGAAGAGGAAGTAAACAAGAGCATGCATGCGAGACAGTAGTGTGTGCATCGCGCACTCGAGAGACCCGCGCGTACGACGGAATGAGCGAGAGAGAGAGAGAAAGAGAGAACGTGCATATATGTGTTGATCCCTGCGTGTGTGCCTGTAGCCCGTGCTAGACAGACAGCATCCTGATTGGTTTACTTAGCAAAATAAGCCAATCAGATTTCAATGTGGGCGGGCTTCTATTTAACTTCTCGAGGACCGAAGTTATCGGTTCAGTGGAGCATCATGACAGACGGAGAGTGCCCCAAAAAACGGAAGTATAAAACGCATTTCACTTCAGAAAGTGTATCCATGTTTAATAAGGATGAAAATAATGACAGTGTTGCGTGCTGTACTGTTAGCAACAGTGATTTCAGCATTGCTCATGACGGTTTAAACGACTGTAAAATGCATGTTGAGGTGAGTTTAACAAGTGTCATTTCATGTGCTGTATTATTCAGGTCTACACTAGTTAGACACTTGGTTAGTTGCCAATGCTGTCATGAAAGACTCCTTGAAGACTTTTGTAACGTAGCAATGGAATATAATTAAGGAATTTGCATAAATGGTAAAATAATCTACTTATATTATTGTCAAAATAATACATAATATTGACCTTCGTAATTTAGTGCGCTGACTAGAGGAAATTAATGAAGAAATTAAACTGTGAAATCAAGTTTGTTGAAGTTACATCTCACTCCTTGTCGGGCGGTTGGGGGCACCTCACTGAACTGAGTTTTTGCAGGTTGGGATGTCTGAATTATTCTACCTTAGGGAAGGGAGGGGGTCCTGGCTGTGAAAGTTGGGGGGGCGGCTGCAGACGATCTCAGAGGCAAACTGCTGTCCACCCAAAAATGCAGGCCCCTCATGTAAGATCACATCCACCCAAATGTTCCAACCCCAGAGGCAAGCTGCTTTCAACTCAACCCCCTGACCCCAGAGGTAAGCTCACTTCCACCCAAAGACCCTGATCACAGAAGTAAGCTGACATTCACCCAAACCCCCAGCCCCCAGAAGGAAGCAGCCATCTATCTAAACAACCTACCCCCAGAGGTAAGTTGACATCCATCCAACTGCCTTGATCCTAGGCGAAAGCTGCCCCGGTACGTCTAGGTGGTGACACTCCATCCTACAGGGTTCACGTGATGCACTTTCCTGAAGCACACAGAGGACACTTCGGGTTTTAGGTAAGTGTGCTTTGTTTTTCTGTGTGTGTGTTTTATTTGGTATGGATTTTATTTAATGGCACGTAAAGATTTTATTGAGCACTGTTTTGGTTGATCACTGTAGCACTTATTCATCAATATTAACATTATTAACATTTATTAGCATTTTATTTGATCTGTTGTGCTGTTTATTGTGCGATTAACCTATTTCATTCCCAAGCTTACTGATTTTATGTGTTTTGGGAAGGTGTATGATGCCGTTTTAGCCCGACCCTTGTGCAGAGTAGGGCTGCACGATATTGGAAAAAAATTACATTGCGATATTTTTTTCCAAACGATATATATTGCGATATTGAGAGCCATCAATCCAGGCTAAAGTCAATAATTACCAATAATTACATATTAATAATTTCACTAATAAGCAAGCTTCATTACAAGTGACAAAAAGGTTACTTAATATTTTATTCCAAAATTCGAACATTTCTGTAAACACAAAAGCAGAACACATTTTTAAATAAAACAGCAGCTTTACACCAACCCCCCTGATTGATTTACAACAATATAACTTAAAATAAATATATTTTTTATAAAACAACTTATAAGCATTTTGGTTCACAATCTTTTAAGTCAACTTTTCTTAGCCAAAGTGCCAAAGTAAAACAGTGTTGGTGTTGGTCATCATAATCATGGCTAAATATATGAAATAAACAAAATGAAATAAAATTTTTAGATATTTTGTATTAAATCTTCTAAACAGATTAGAGAACATATTCCTGTAAACAGAAAAGCTGAACACATTTAAACAGCAGCTTTGCAACACCAACCCCCCTGATTTTTTCATAACATAACTTAAATATATATTTTTTTATTTGCTTTGCTAACTCAAGGTTTTTAGCTAAGAATACAAGTCTATCAACTAGAGGTCGACCGATATATCGGGCCGATATTTAGCATTTTTTAATGTATCCGCATCGGCCGATATCCGAGTGCACTACGCCGATTTTCAGACAGGCACGTCTGCGGGCAGCCCAGTGTTATTGTTGCTGTGGAACACGTGACCCATGCTGCCTTGTGCAGGGCCACAGCCAGAAGTTTTGGAAGAGTCCTGGGATAAAACGGTAAGGCTTATATTCTGATCTTTCAATGACCTGTTTATTTAAGTAGTTTGCTATGAAATGTTGCTTTAAAAGAAAACGCGAATTACCCTATTGGGAACTGGGGTAATGATAATGAGCCTTCAACCAACTGTAGCTTACAGGTAACATTAAGGATCATTGATTCTAATAGAGTTCGTTTTGTGCGCTTATTGGTGGGCTCACAGACGTTTTTTAATCGTTAAAAATCATTTTAGTTGTTAACATTTTAATTATTACCATATCAGCCCGATGTTATCAGTTATGTTTTTTTTCTTGTGTCGGAGAGTTTCACTCTGTGAGTGTGTGGGGCGGAGCAGGCAGCTCTCAAATACTGCAGCGTGTGTGAGAGTTGCGTTACTCTGCCCTGATCACAGACAGCGACGTCCTCGGGAGACACAGAGCTGCTAAGAACAATGCATGGCGGAGAAAAGTGTTTGTTCGAAAGCCTGGTTACCATTTACTTGAGCTGATGCTGACAATGGTCCTTCTGTGCAACTTTTTTTCATTTGAGACCGGAGATTCAAACAATTTGTCAGACGTCTAGATAAAAAGTGCATGACTTTGCGCAGTTAGTTTCCTCATTAAACATGTCTGTCCTTTATACGGGCTTATACGTAGACAACGTCACAATCACTAGGGGCTTATGTTGTCCTTGCATACAAGGCTGTGCAATACGACAGTTATTTTATTTTATTTTCCGGGATCACTAGATTCTGATTGTGAATTTGGCTTTAAGCTATCTGTCTGCTAACAACAGAAACAACATGTTAGTGTACACTACTCATCATACCATGATGCACTTAGTGTTTTTTTTTTCTTCAAAATGTATTAGAGTGTAATTGTTTTAATGTGCATGGAATACTGGAATTGTAGAATGAATTGAAGATGAAGGTACTATAATAAAAATTCTAACCTTGCATTTATTCTTCTGTTTTAGTAATTGCTGTCTGATGGCTGAACAAAAATCTAATCCTGTATGGCAGCATTTCACAAAGCCAACACCAGGAAAAGCCAGGTGCAATATCTGCAGCAGACTGGTGAGCTTGGGAGCTGAAGAATGAGTTTGCTGCTAAAGAGATTCTGATGCTGCTATCTTTATTGTTTATAAGTTTAAGTTGTTTATAAGTTGTATTGTGTTTTTGTTATTTAAGTTTATATTTAAATTTACACAAGTCAGTATTCAGTAAATGCTAAGTTGAGAAATTTTGTGTATCGTTTGTTATTATTAATGTGATATTTTATCATGCAAATGGAGGGGAAAACGTCCAATTTTCGGCCAAAAAATATCGGCAGCATATATCGGCCATCGGCTGACCCTGACTCCTAAATATCGTCATCGGCATCGGCTATTGAAAAACCCATATCGGTCGACCTCTACTATCAACCTTTGCAGGCTTGAGACAGGTTCGTTGGCAAGTGACGATGTTGCCACTAGTACTGAAAAGTCTCTCTGACGGCGAGCTTGTCGCAGGAATACACAGGTTTTTGCGGGCAAGTCTGGCGAGATGAGGAAAGCTTAGTTTGTGTACTTTCCACCATGCAAGTGGATCCTCCTCTTTGTCTATTGGAGGTGTTAGCAGGTAAGTGTTTAGCTCTGCTTCCAAAGCATCCTTTAGGGTCAGAGAGGAATCACCCTTTGCTTCAGTTTCTCTCTGTTTAAAGAAGCTTCCCAATGACTTCTTTGCTTTCTTTGCCTGGGGTGCACTGGTAACGTTGGGCTCCACGTCAGTGCTGCAGCTTGATTTCTCCTGGCATTCCATCATCTGTGATACCACTCTGGCCTTAACTTGGGTCTTCTTGTCTGCACTGATGAAGTCTATCTTGAACCGGGGGTCCAAAAAATATGCCATATCTAGCAGCTTCTGAGTATCATCATCTTCGTATTTCTCATTGAGGTAGTCCAGCATCTTCATCTTTATGTTCTTGGTCAGGTCTGTGTCTTCCTCTCGCATTTCCAGTAGTGAAGTGTTGAAGAGCTGAAAAACTGGCTTTACAAAGGAGACACTGACGTATTCATCGCCTGAAAGTGCATCAGTGAAATCCAGCATTGGGCCCAGTGACTTGCTTACAGACTCCAGCACATCTATATCTTGCCAGGTTGGAATTAGATGCCGCAGCTTCTTGTCTGCAGACAGGACCTGAGTTAAAGCCTGCTGCTGTTCTAATATCCTGCTGATCATCATCTGTCTGGAACCCCATCTTGTTTGGCATTCTGAGATGAGACAATGTGATGGTAGATTGAGTTCCTTCTGGACTTTTGCCAGGGCATCGCTGGCCTTCCAGCTGTGAGAGAAGTGGCTCACCAGCTTCTTGCAGACTCCTGTAGCACGATCATTGCGGCCATCCTTTTTCACTGCATTTTCTAAGCGGAGAAAACAAACAAAACATTGCGAACTTTAATTATTGAAGCACACTGTTTTATTTCAAACAATAAATGAAGAGCTCTTTTCCAAAACGCGATAAACGCCAATAATAATTTCCTTGTTTCAGGTGCAGTTTCTTTCCAAACCCCAATAAGCACCGAACTTAATTTTAGCCTAGTGAACGTTCTCGCAATCCAACGTGGCTGCGCTCCTAACAGATGTTTGTTCATTAGGCTATAATTCCTCAAAATAAGTAAAAAAATCTTATTCTCTCTCTCTCTCTCTAAGTTTTCGGTGCTGATGCAGGACGCGTTCATGTAAACGGCACCTAAAAGCTGTCTGTCTTAAAATGGATGAGAGAGGGATATAGGGCTCTCGAAGGAACAAACAGGCACGCTTAGGTTCACTCAAATACACTTTTAATAAGTAATACAAAATGATCTCACATTAACACCAATACTGAGCTATCATATTGAAGGCAATGCAAAATAACTCGTACTACAACGGATATCAAATAATATATATATCTTATAGCTAATAATATTAGGTGCAAAGGTATGAATATATATAGGAAAGAAGCAATTACACATACAAGAAGCAAGGAAACATAAAAAGTTACGAAATATTATCACAAGCGGCGATAATTTACTCGCAACAATTAAGGGAAAGCATAAGCAGTTGCAAAGCTATTTACACTCGGACGTGCTATCATCACCCACCTTCATGGACTGGGGAGCCCTTTCAGTCCTGGCAGGAGACCAACACGTGAGTTCCGAGAAAGTGCCGGGCGATGCGCGCTCTATCCCACGGCTGAACTCCGGTCAGTACTGGGATCTCCCCCTTCCTTTATACTAAATTTAGAGTTGCGTGTGGGCAGGGGGTAAGCTGGCCAGGCTCACCCCTTCCCCCCAGGCAATATATGGTGTTTCAATTCCCCCTTTTGTCCGAGTGATTCTGCTTGCGATAACATACTTCAATGGGCGTCCTGGCGCCAGGTGTCTTCGCGCAACACCTCCCTGTTCCCCCCCTACAACAATATAGGGTGCTGTATACCGACCCCCCACCCTATCTCCCGAAACCAAGATAAGCATCCTGGCTTCTTTAATGAGCCCAAGTTATTTACGGCAAAATTAGGTTTTACAGGGGATCGGTAAATAACTTGTTCGTGCAGTGTAGTGACATTTGGGGTGAATCATGGACGATTGATCCAAATTTCAGGATGATTAATCCACACGCGATCGGAATTAATCCACAATTACAACTTTCCAGAATATTATAGTAAAGTTAATTCCATGTCACGTGGGTGACGTAATCGTCCGCGAATTCATCCTAATACATTCGGTCCCTCGGCCATGATTCACCAATGTATAACCCGTGCAGAAATGTGATCATATAACCTGCGGGTATAGATACATAAACAGATGTTCCACACAGCCAATAGTATAACGTATTCGTAGTGCATACATATCCTCTATCTCGTATATCATACGTTTTGTTAGTATAAGTATCTAGTCATTCTCCCTTCCTTTTAAAGTCCAATATGCCCCTCCAGCTATTACAGGCAGCACATGGAACCTACATAAAGTTTGGGGAGTAGTTACACTATACATTTCCCATTGGCCAGTACACAAAGTCTCGTTACACTGAGTTATTTCAGGCTTCAGATGTAATCTCATACTGGAATCAATATTCCAGAATATTTTCCATTAGAATAAAATGTGATTAACAATTGATAAAACATTATTTAGTTGAATTTTGGTGTTTCACATAGTCATATAGTGCATTCAGTCCGATTCCTCCACTGAGTTAGGTCACACTCCTACACCCACTTGCGGGGCACTCCGGCAGACGCAAGGGTGGGAATGTTCTTTCCCATTGTGGCATCCTCTACAGACGTACATCTCGTTCCGGTTCACAGGAGTCAGTTCAACAACGAAGCATGATTCTGGTCAGGTGAAGATGTCTTGCTGCCGCTCCGTCGCGCTGTCTTTCCATCCGATCCTGAAAGTAGAAGTCTGCTCCAACTCGGTCCCTGGGACTGCAGCATAGCCGAAGGTCGTCAGCAGCGTCGGCCACGCCCATCACCAGAACCATTGCATCATCCTTCACACATAAGGAAAGAACTCACATGCACATTAGTTTTCTCCTAGATAACATTCATTAGCTGGGACATGTCGCCACCTTCGGCGCTTGGCTCCGTAACAGCCACAGTGTTGTTTCGTCCCACAGCTATCACTTCTGCAGGTTTCGGTGGGTTGTCTTGTTGTTGTACCCACATACCTGTGTTTTTATTCTTTTTACTTGTTTTCGGATTCGCTCCTATAATTCCTTACCCCAAACCTCCTTGGTCCTAATTCTCTAATTCTGATTTTTCCACGCAGGCATCCGAACAGCCATACCATTCACTACTGACCAGGAATCAGTATAAACATAGCAATCACTCATCCCTTCCTGCTTCCAAAACCATTACTCACAATTCAGCCCATTGGCTGCTTTTACCTTCACCTGTCATTTCCAACATCTGCTGCGTACATAGATTACATGCCGCAGCTTCCCACTTTCGCTTACCATCGACATACTTAGCCGCCCCATCCGTACAACACACATGCTGTTTCTGTACTTCACCCCCCACGATATAGGGGACTCCACCAACACCGTCAATATCACAGTCTCTTCCCCTTTCTCTACAACATCCGCCACTTACTCATAGCCCTTGTCATTTACATACTATTTCCATTTTAAAACCCATGCTTCTTACTCTCCACCAATCCGGTGCTGCTTCAATCTCACTACCTTGTTTGCGAGAGGTATGGGCTGGGGAAAGGTTGCATCTTCACCTTCCCCACCAATACCGGTCGCACTATCATCGTACCTCGGAATTTTAAATTGTCCATCCCACTCCTGGGTCCCAGGTGTAATCACCATCATGGTTAGACTTATCCCACTCCCCAAGATCTCCCAATTCTCTCAATTTGAACGCCACATCTCCTATTCTTTCCCCTACCATATTCAACAACAATGACATCACTGCTGCCTTGTACTGAGCGGGTGCTGTTTTTATGAGAGCATTCCGGGTCAGTATTGTTAAGGACAAATCGTCCAGTGCATCCACATGCCCGGTATACACACCCGCCCTCATAGTCAACTCTCGCATTCTAGCGATCGCTTCTGACAATGTTTGCCACTGGCCCGGTTTTTCCGGCCAGCTGCTTTCATCAGGGTATCGCTGGTTCACCCCGGTTCCCATAAGGGCTAGGAGAGTAGTGTCACTGCTTCTCCCATCTATTGGTGGCTGCCTGTGCTCCCGACATTGGGACCGCACTACAGCATCGGTGCTTAGATCACAAAAATGGTGACAATCCATATGATCTATGGATATCTGTGCCGCACCCTGATCATACAGCCTGACCAACCATTTATCTAATGGCTCTCCTGGTCGCTGCTTCATCCGCTCCCGTATATCACTAATTTCCTTCTGTGTGAAATCCTCCACAAGTAGCTCAGACTGCCGTGGTCTCCGGCCAGAAGGATCTTGCACTTCCCTTCTCCGTGAAATAGGGAGTGCAGAAGTTGTTAACGGAGGGGGATCCATAAGAGATCCCCGATCAGGACCCGCGACTTTATCTGGGTTGTAAATATCAATATCCTCATCATCTGAGTCCCAGATATTGCCATCCCATCGCTCGGGATCCCAATTAGCTGCTGTTGCAGTAGCAACAAATGCTCTAATTTTTCGCGGACATGGTGTCCGTTTTTTCCTAGCATTGGCTTTTGCTACTTGCATCGCAGCCCGCTCTGCAACCCCCGTTACTTGTTGCAGGCGTTGATGTAAAATATCCACCTGACCCTGTGCCAGGGTCATCCGACCTAATGCCTCAGTCAATTCTCTCATTTGTCCCTCTTTCTCCCTTTCAATCTGGTCTGCGCGCTCATACTGCATTCTGTATGCAGCCAACACGATCCATAGGCGTCTCTGTAGAGCACGCACAGGATCCTTTACAACCGGAACCTTTCTAAGGCACGACAATACTTGCTCAGGCTCGGCTTTTCTCAACGCAGCAGTCCAGGAATCAACAGGCCCTCCACCTTTCCTTATCTCCTGGGCTAACGCAGCAAACTGCGTCTCATCCCACTCAGGGAGCACTTCAGGCTCGGGCGCTGCTATCTTTCTTCTAAACATGTTTGTTCCTTAGTCCTATATCTTTTTCCCCTCAGATCCTGCCGACTACGCCAAAATGTCTTAAAATGGATGAGAGAGGGATATAGGGCTCTCGAAGGAACAAACAGGCACGCTTAGGTTCACTCAAATACACTTTTAATAAGTAATACAAAATGATCTCACATTAACACCAATACTGAGCTATCATATTGAAGGCAATGCAAAATAACTCGTACTACAACGGATATCAAATAATATATATATCTTATAGCTAATAATATTAGGTGCAAAGGTATGAATATATATAGGAAAGAAGCAATTACACATACAAGAAGCAAGGAAACATAAAAAGTTACGAAATATTATCACAAGCGGCGATAATTTACTCGCAACAATCAATGGAAAGCATAAGCAGTTGCAAAGCTATTTACACTCGGACGTGCTATCATCACCCACCTTCACACATGGACTGGGGAGCCCTTTCAGTCCTGGCAGGAGACCAACACGTGAGTTCCGAGAAAGTGCCGGGCGATGCGCGCTCTATCCCACGGCTGAACTCCGGTCAGTACTGGGATCTCCCCCTTCCTTTATACTAAATTTAGAGTTGCGTGTGGGCAGGGGGTAAGCTGGCCAGGCTCACCCCTTCCCCCCAGGCAATATATGGTGTTCCAATTCCCCCTTTTGTCCGAGTGATTCTGCTTGCGATAACATACTTCAATGGGCGTCCTGGCGCCAGGTGTCTTCGCGCAACACCTCCCTGTTCCCCCCCTACAGCAATATAGGGTGCTGTATACCGACCCCCCACCCTATCTCCCGAAACCAAGATAAGCATCCTGGCTTCTTTAATGAGCCCAAGTTATTTACGGCAAAATTAGGTTTTACAGGGGATCGGTAAATAACTTGTTCGTGCAGTGTAGTGACATTTGGGGTGAATCATGGACGATTGATCCAAATTTCAGGATGATTAATCCACACGCGATCGGAATTAATCCACAATTACAACTTTCCAGAATATTATAGTAAAGTTAATTCCATGTCACGTGGGTGACGTAATCGTCCGCGAATTCATCCTAATACACTGTCACAAAGAACCAGCAAAAGTAATGATTAGGAATATGTAAAATATTGCAATGAGACATTTTAATTGTTTATTAATAACTGCGAACATGAAAAATAAAAGACAAAAGACTTTTAAAAAAAGACAACCATCAATTTTTGGGAAAAATGGATGGATTTATAGCGTTTTGAAAAGAAAAAAAATTTACTTTGAATTTTTCAACAACAATATAGTTGTTTGATTTAATAATCATTATTCAACATGTTCAGACTAAGCAAAAAACATTTTAACAGGATAAACTGAATATTCACAAAATGTGTGGGTCTAGGTAAAACAATTAATTTCCCTGAAAACTATTGAAATGGAGTTATCGCATTTTGGAAAAGAGCTCCTCAAATGTGCTCATAAAACTATTTTTTGTTTAAAATTAAATGTTTAGTGTCTGTATTTTTTCTTACGTTTTAAAGCTCTACGTACACACATGCAACAAATTCATTTTACAAGTTTTGTCAGGTTCAGGACAGGTTAATAAGTAAAACAGCTGAGTAAAAATGTATTTTTATTTTGGATAAAGATCATGGTCATTACTCACCAACTGCAAGATGCAGTCTGTGGCCGAAGCACTGTAGCCTGGTCCACTTGTTCAGATCGGCAGCTTTCACCATGTTCGCTGCATTATCTGTTGTTATACAGACTTGACGTGTCTCATCTAAGCCCCAAGCGGACACCGCTTCTCTCAGGGCCTCTGCGACATTCTCGGCTGTATGACTTTCCGGGAAAAATGCCGTCTGCAAACAGCGACTTTTTAGCTCGAAGTCCTCTGCGATGAAATGGACCGTCAGACTCATGTAGGGCTCCGTTGTCCTGCTGGACCACAAGTCTGTTGTAGTTGCATAGTATTCCACGTGCGACAGTTCTGCTTCAATCTTAGATTTGCATTTTTCATACAGCTCTTTTATCGCAACTTGGGAAAAATATGTGCGGGATGGTATAACATACCGCCTGTCAAGCGTTCGGATCATTTTCTTAAATCCCTCTTTGGTGACGGTATTTAATGGCAACATATCTTTAGCGATATGAAACGTTATTGCGTCTGTTATTTCTTTCTGTCATTGAGAGCCTTTCTGGTAAGGTGTCACACTGGCAAAGGCATCACAAACATTTGTTTGTTTTGGTTGACATCCAGATTTGGCTTTGTATTCGTTGTAAAGAGCTTTGTGGTGCCGTTTTAAGTGATCAGACAAATTGGTGGTGTTTCCATGTTTTGTGGCCACAACTTTATGACACTCCATGCAAAGTACCTCTTTTTGGTCAACATCCTCCTTTTTGTAGCCGAAATAGTCCCAAATAGATGATTTCGACTTTCTTTTTGGTACGAAATCATTTTTTTGCGGCGGATCCTCTTCGTCGCGCATTTTTAGCAGTGAATGTTGGCTGTGAGCGGTGAGCAGCGACACAGCGAACCAATCACTGTGCAGGCACGCGGAACGTGCATGTCACCCCAGCAACAAGCCATACAACAAACTCGTGTTTACTGTGTGCTACCGTTCTCTTAATACACAATGGGCTTCTACCCTTCACATCGTATGTTCCGGCGATGTGACTATCGCTCACGCGCACATCGCGATGTCGATGTCAAAACAGAATATCGTTCAGCCCTAGTGCAGAGCTTGGAAGTCTGCGGATGTGTTCCTTTTTAACCCTCTGGAGTCTTGGGGTAGGGGACACACTTTCACTAACTGGGGCATGCTCACACATTTCATTCAATATCATAAACTTAATTCCTGGCAAATAAATTATTTCTTATATATTTGGTTTGGTAACAAACTCATCTTAATCTTAGTGTACTTTAGATTTATGTGAAGTTTGTAATTTGACATTCAAAGTATAGACATTGTAAAATGCACTTTGGAACACTCTGTGGGTGTTTGTTTAATATTATCTTTGAAAGTCTTATTGTACTGTGTTGGCATGATTTGCATAGTGTGGGAATGTTTCAGCCTTATAGATTGTGATTATGTGTTAATGTAAGTAGTACAAGCATAATATTTATTATTCATGTATTTGAGCTGATTTACATTTTGTTTTGGTATGAAAAGGTTATTTTGATACGTCCCCCATGGAGGGGACCACATATTAAACGGATTTTTGGAACAGGGAGCCGGAAGTGGGGCTTGCCCCATCTGCTCCAGGCATCGACCCGGTATTGCAGTGCTTCCGGGAACGGTGCACCTCTACTGCCCCCTGTTGTTGAAAGGCAGAACTGACTGACTGAATGGGTGACTAATAGACTGAGTGCCTCTGGATGGCCAACTAATTAGCCGCATGTGGTGTGAGGGAGGGGTCCTGTCCGTGCGCGGCCCCCATTTCCTGCCTTTTTTCTTTTTTTTTTAAAGTAAGGTGACACGCTGTCGTTTGTGCGGTGGGCAGCTGTGCTGAGGTAAGGCATGACTTCATCTTTGCCTTTTGAATTTTCCCTCATGTTTGTTTAAATGATTGCTGTTTTTTGAGAGGACAGGGAGGACGCCGGTGGCTGCGACGTCCCTGGGCATTCTACTCTGCGCGGGGGCGTCACGGAGGCCCGGCTAACGGCGACCCGCTAAGCGGCAGCCCCATATCGACTCGGGTCTCTCTTCGGTCTTCAGGACCGGTATACGTTTCTTCTCTTTTCTGGATTGGAAAAGACAAGAGCAAAAGTGGAAGAGTTGACGAAATGGCGTCGGATGGCGTAGCTTATAGCGGTGGGGCGTAAAGACCTTGCATTCCAGAGCATCCCTGCACATATGAGAGTCTGCTCCATACATCTCCGTTCAGGTAAGTCAAGTTCCGGTGTGATCACTAGACTCCATTCCTGTGTTTGTCCCTAAAGAGAACAGCCAGGATAGGAAATGCTGGAAACCCATCCTGACTGGAGTCCATCCCTTCCCGGTGACACAGTAACCCAAAAGTGTTTGTGAGTGTGGTTTATGTCAGATTAGGAGAGCTGAAATGAACCTTTTGTTGGATGATAGTCGGCGACCAAAACAAGAGCTAGATCACAGAAAAGTGTTTCAAAAGCGACAGCGTCAAAGTGAAATGCAACGCTGGATGGAAGTTTTCTAGTACTGATGAAGGATGTAGAATCGGAATCCAGATATGTTTCCATACAAGGAATTTGCCTTGGTGGTGCTTTTACATGACATTACAAAGAACATAAGAACATAAGAAATTTACAAACGAGAGGAGGCCATTCGGCCCATCAAGCTCGTTTGGGGAGAACTTAACTAATAGCTCAGAGTTGTTAAAATTTTATCTAGCTCTGATTTAAAGGAACCCAGGGTTTTAGCTTCCGCTACACTAGCAAGAAGACTATTCCATACTCTAACTACACGCTGTGTAAAGAAGTGCTTCCTCAAATTTTTCTCCCGCTAATTTCCACTTATGGCCACGAGTTCTAGTATTTAGACTAATATTGAAATAGTCATTTGGCTGAAGAGCATCCAGACCCGTTAGAATCTTATAGACCTGAATCATATCCCCCCTTAGTCTCCTTTGCTCAAGGCTAAACAGATTGAGTTCCGCTAACCTCTCCTCATAAGACATTCCTCTAAGACCAGGAATCATTCTCGTAGCTCTTCGTTGCACCTTTTCTAAGGCAGCAATGTCCTTCTTGAGGTATGGTGACCAAACCTGCACACAGTATTCTAGGTGGTGTCTTACCAAGGAATTATATAAGTGTATCATCACCTCCCTTGACTTAAACTCCACACACCTAGAGATATAACCCAACATTCTGTTGGCCTTTTTTATTGCTTCCCCACACTGGCGAAAGTTACCCACATTTAGCAAAGACATATGCAGAAAGGTAATAAACAATAGACTGGCAATTGGGTAATATGATAATTATATGATAATTAAGTTTATTAATGGTAGTAATGATGGTATTATGATATTTATATATGTGTGTGTACATAATAATCATTGTAGTATGAATATAAACTATATAAATGGTATAATAATTTAAAGGGCTCTTAAATGGTGCCGTTATTAAGTAGCAGCCAAGTCAACTATATGTGCAAGAGTGCAATATGTATACAGAATTTGCAGTATGTGTGCATAATGTGCAAGAGTGCAGAATATAATCATAGAGGAAGTTTATCAGTTGTTCACTGGTTATGCTGGTGGATATTTCACTGCAGCTGACGATTAATTGAACGTCCATTCAGAGACTGGTTTGGTTAATGAGAGAGACTACCTGAGGGGAGAAGCTCTTGGCGTGTCTTGTGGTCTTGGTTCTGATTGCCATGAGTCTTCTCATGGAGGGTAAGGCTTGAAAGATGTGGTGAGCAGGGTGAGATGGGTCCTCAAAGATTTTGTATGCCCGTTTCCTGGTTCTGGTGATGTAAAGTGTCTGGAGGGTAAGCAGGTTACTGCCGATTATTCGCTCTGCTGAGTGGATGATGTGTTGCAGTCTGGCCTTGTCTCGTTCAGTGGCTGATCCAAACCAGGCTGTGATGGAGGAGGTGACGATGGACTCAATGATTGTAGCGTAAAACTGGGCCATCGTGGTTATAACATGTTATTTTGGATCAGGCACGGACAGTTGTGAGAGTTCATTCCGCATTAGCTCCGATAGAATAGTATTAAATGCAAAGCTAAAGTCCACAAACAGAATCCTAACATATGTCTCAGGGCACTCCAAGTGTCGGAGTAAGAAATGGAGTCCAGTGTTAACTGCATCGTCCACAGGTCTGTTGGTTCTGTAGGCAGACTGTAGCCTGGGGTCAAGCGATAGGTCTGTGATGGTTTTAAGGTATGACAGCACAAGTCTCTCAAAAGCCTTCATTACCACCGATGTGAGAGCCACCAGTCTGTAGTCACTGACTGGTTCAGTGACTGGTTGAAAATATCTGTGAAGACAGGTGACTATTGATCTGCACAGTGCTTCAGAGTGGCTGGGGAGACAGAGTCTGAACCAGGAGCTTTCCTTGTATTCTGGCTGCTGAAGATCTTGTTTACATCTCTGTCGTTGATTCTCCTGGGGAGGTGGCTGGACGTGGGGGGGGTGAGCTGGGTATAGTGTGGGCGAGGTGTGAAGGTACCCAGGTGTGAAGAAGGCCATTGAAAAGGTGAGGGCTGTATGATGCGCGAATGTGGCTTTTCAAACCCGCAGTAGAATTTGAACAGGTTTTTGTCACCACTCCTGTAAGCTTCATCTTTTGTTTTAGGAAGCTGCCTGAGTTCAGTTGTAAACCATGGTTCGTCGTTATTATAGCTGACAACAGACTATTTGGGAATGCGAGAGTCCTCGCAGAAGCTTATGTGCCATGTTACAGTGTCCGTGTATTCATCCACGCTGTTAGTAGCAGTTTTGAAAACATTCCAGTCTGTCGAGTCAAAGCATGATTTTAATTGCTCTACTGCTCCACATGTTCAGTGTTTCACTCTAGTAACAACAGGTTTAGCAGTTTTCAGATTTTGTCTGTATGCTGGAATTAGATGAATTGTTGCATGGTCAGAGTTTCCTAGTGCAGCACCAGTCATTTTCTGTCATTAAAATGTGACGTCTTTTCAGTTAGCTATTTATTTATTTTGGCTTTTTCTTATTATTATGTGTTCATTGTAATTGATTAATAAAATTATTTATTTTCATTATTATTTCTTTTACTTATCTTTGAAATGTGATTTTGACATTTTAATTTGATTGTATCCTTGTCTTTGTAAAGCACTTTGAATTGCCTTGTGCCCGAATTGTGCTATATAAATAAACATGCTTAAAATCTTTGATGATGACAATGTGCCCAGCCGGCTGTGAACTGTTCTTCGCTTTCTCCATCTTTGCATTTCTTGCATTGTGAAGATCTGCGAGCTGTTTAATTTTAGTGACCACTCCTTTTCAGGATTATGTAGTATATGTTTAACATTACTTCAAAGTGTGGAAGGGAAATTTAAAGTGATGGTAGGCCAGGGTTGGGAGGCATTGTGGGATTGTTCTTGTGTCTCAGGTTTTGTTGTTTTGGGGATGGTGCCGTGTGTCCTTGCCTCACAGCCACCTGCACGGAACCAGCTTTGCAGGCCACAGATCTTGGAGAACTGGGCTGAAGGGAACATCGCCGGGGGGAGAAAGGGGACCTGCAGGAAGCCTTGAAATGTAGCTGCTATACTATGCTAGACGCAGTTTGTTGTATGGTAGCATTTGAACACACAAGCAAGTTATGTACCCATAAGGGTTGTATATGTTTACGCTGAAGTCTTTATTTAGGTATGTTGGAGCACGGCGTCTCCACCGGGTCCGTGGATGAGAAGAGATTCACAGCTGACACGGGGAGAAGTTGCAAATCACCGGTTTATTGTCTGACAGATTGCAATCCGGGAGCGGCCGTCTGACATACATTCAGCATGTACAGGAGGAGGCTCTGCCATATGTATCAGCTGTATCCCTTTTAAAGCCCTTTGGGCATCTCCCCCCCTTTCTCGGTACCTTCCGTGTACGTGACAACCATATGTGTGATTCTAGCTGGCTCGTACTGTTCTTGGCCTTCTGGAAGGCTAAAAGATAAGTAGGGGCCGCTGATGTTCTCTGTCGCCCCCCTATCTGTTCCGATTAGGTAGCCTTGACTTGCCGGCGCGCCAGTCAGTTCTTGTTTTGATTAGTTACAGCCTTATAGAATCATTCCCTTTATTTTATTAATTATTCCCTCAATTAATATAGGGTTGGGGTTTCCCTTACTGATAACATTGTGAGCCATGCCAGCCATGGACACCAAAGGGGGGGTTGCACCTTTTTGCTGGGTTGGGAGTGGAATTTCCCTAATGTTTAGGGTTTTTGCCCTCCTTCCTAGGCTGGATAGACAGGATTATGTGTGGGACTCATAGGAGGCCTAGGCCTAACGAGGATTGGAAACTGAACATCCTTGAAGTAGACCAATAGAGGTGGCGTATTATGTTTGTTGTATGTTCGAAACCTGGTTTGCAGATGTTTGGTAACCAATCAGGACTTAGAAGTCCATATAGGGGAATTCGTCTTATAGTATATTAACCTGCTGATTTCTGGCATTGTCCCCGAGTGTGGTTGGAACACTATGCTGGATTGCTGAATAAAGAAGAAAATTTTGCTCATTACATGCGAGGC